>NC_068304.1:40723669-40771169 GCF_025860055.1 Xyrauchen texanus | reverse complement strand
TGACATAACCCTAAAATGACCCAAACATAACTCTAACATAACCCAAACATAACCCTAACATAACATTACATAACATAACATAACACTAACATAACCCAAACATAGACCAAACATAGCCCAAACATAACCCTAACATAACCAAACATAACCCTAACATAACCCAAACTTAACCCAAACATAGCCCAAACATAACCTAACATAACCCAAACATAGCCCAAATATAAAATAATCATAACCCAAACATAGACCAAACATAGCCCAAACATAACCCTAACATAACCAAACATAACCCTAACATAACCCAAACTTAACCCAAACATAGCCCAAACATAACCTAACATAACCCAAACATAGCCCAAATATAAAATAATCATAACCCTAACATAACCCAAACATAGCCCAAACATAACCCTAACATAACACAAACATAACCCTAACATAACATAACACTAACATAACCCAAACATAGACCAAACATAGCCCAAACATAACCCTAACATAACCAAACATAACCCAAACATAACCCTAACATAACCCAAACTTAACCCAAACATAACCCAAACATAACCCTAACATAACCCAAGCATAACCCTAACATAGCCCAAACATAACCCAAACATAACTCAAACATAACCTAACATAACCCAAACATAACCCAAACATAGCCCAAACATAACCCTAACATAGCCCAAACATAACCCAAACATAACCCAAACATAACCTAACATAACCCTAACATAACCCAAACATAGCCCAAATATAACCCTAACATAGCCCAAACATAACCCAAACATAACCTAACATAACCCAAACATAAGCACCAAACATAGCCCAAACATAGCCCTAAAATAGCCCTATAACTCTATAACCCAAACGTGACACTCCAGGAGTGCAACACAAATATCTGGTGCACATTGAACAAATGAATGGCCACTGTTTGCAATGAATTGAATCATGGTAGAAATCCGTTTATTTATTAAAGTTTCTTTTCCACACCATTAAAATAATAGACGGCAGTCATGGAATTATTCCACAATACAAAAAACATAATTTCTGTGCACAAAGATGTTTTAAATAAAATAAAAATACACAATTCTGGAGAAAAGCATCAGTGCTTTTTTTTTTTTTGCAGCATTTACAGCCCAATTCTTTTCAATTATTGTTTAGTTTTTGTTTTTAAAAAAAGCATTAAATAAAAAAAAAATGTATTACAAAATGAAAAATATTATATTGTTAGACCTATATCTGCCTTTTCTTTACACACACTTAAATGAGCTTTACCCTGTTCTGTAGATGAATAAAGTCGTTCTCAGAATGTTCTAGATTTTCTCAAGACTATAAACTATCTGAACTATTTGACAAATGCCGAGTTCACTTTCAGAAAACGAAAATTTTTAAATCTTTAAATCGAACCCTCTTTTCCTCGGATCAAATTTACTGCTTCTTCAGAAAACATACATTTGCATTATGATGCTAAAATTAATTTGAGATGATAATCAAGTTCAGTTGGTGGTTAAAAGTTGCTGGAGAAATATGCGGGACATGATGCAGATGTGATGCTTTAGATCTGATGATTGTCTTAAAATATTGAATGTATCATATATGTAACACTGATATTACACGCATCAATGTTTCTTTAATATCTGTCACACATCATAAACACATCCATGGACTGAAAGTTTCCCCAATACTTGCTGCAGGTCGCCAGCTTGATGGCAACCTGCGATAGGTGCAACATCAGGACCAATATTACAGTCCTATCAGAAGAGCAACTGCTCCCTTTCGAATGCAATTCCTCCTCTTCTGATTGCATTTATTTGTTCATTAAAATGACAGTAAGCTGCTAATTTCAATGAATTGTCTCAATAATCTCCATTTTACCAACACTTCAGAGGAAAAACATTAGGGACATCTGGGAGGAGAATTGAGGAGTGATAAACACACATTTCTGATTATAAACAGCTTCAGGGCAGATTTCTGTTGCGATAAACCAAAACTTATACGACAAAGTGTTTTTAGGCATGACGTCATCACGCACACCATTTTTATCAATAAAAGGCCGTTTGAATGGAAACGGGCAGAAGGTGACATAAAATTGTCACCATTTATTCACCCTCATCATTTTCTGTGGAACATTAAAAGGAGACGTTAGACAGAATGCTAACCTCAGTCACCATTCACTTTCATTGTGTGGAATGAAACAAATACAGTTGTTCATGATTATATACGTTTCTTATTGTTGCACAAGTAACAGCAAGTTTGACATGAAAAGGTCAGCAGATTGCCTGTAAAAGTACAGTATGAATGTTTGATGGCGTGAGGCATCAGAGCAGAAAGCGGCCGGTGAGTTTTGACAGTAGATTAGAGAGTGAAGGAGACGGGAGAGGTGATGATAGAGGGTGTGGTGCTGCAGTCTGACAGCGGGGAGAGCAGGACGGCCATATGTGCCATCTCTCTGAGCTCTCTGGAAGACAGAAGACAAGGTGACGCACTGAACACGCTCGTCCCTGCAGGAGTCCTGGAAACTGATCAACAACACAGGCATGACAGTCACCAGAACTACCAGTCTCTCTCTCTCTCACTCTCTCTCTCTCTCTCATACACACACAAACACACACACACACACACTGTACAGTCTCTCACACACACACACACACACACACACACACACACACACTGTGCAGTCTCACACACACACTGTACAGTCTCACACACACACACACACACTGTAAAGTCTCACACACACACACTGTACAGTCTCACACACACACTCACACACACACACACACACACACACACACACACACAGACACACTGTACAGTCACACACACACACTGTACAGTCTCACACACACACACACACACACTGTAATTTCACACACACACACACACACACACACACACACACACACACACACACACACACACACTATACAGTCACACATTGGAGAACATCATAACAGACTGGGAAATGATATTTAGTTGATTAAATACGGCATTCCCAATCAAACGGCATTAATTGTAGGCTAAGTCTAAAGTCTACTTTGATCAGTAAAAATGTAAGCACGTCTAAATCAGCAACATGAGAAAGATTATGCAGGAGGGGAGAAATATGTCAATGCTCCATTCTCCTCATAATTCCATTACATTGTGATGTCGTTCTGCACATGCAAATTGTTCATTTTCTCTTGTTTTAGATTTCCATTTGTTTAATGCTGGATAATCCAGTTCACAGAATGTCTTCTTGGAAAAGATTGACCCATTCATTTTAGGTTTATCACATAACACATGTTTACACCTAACCATGAATTCCTAGTGGTCAGTTCTTAATTTGTTTATTCTAAAACAATTCCTAAAATGATGATGCAGATAAGAAATGAGACTAGTGAGGTATTAATGTTGATTTGCCTATATTACCAGACTGACTTTCTTGCATTTTCTCAATAACATACATTTATGTTTATGTTAGATGTATGACATACATCTAACCTAACCCTAACCCTAACCCTAAACTAACCCTAACTCTAACCCAACCCTAACACAAACACTAACCCTAACCCCAACCCTAACCCTAACCCAACCCTAACCCTAACCCAACCCTAACCCAACCCTAACCCTAACCCTAAACCAACCCTAACACTAACCGTAACCCTAAAACTAACCCTATCCCTAACCCAACCCTAACCCTAACCTAACCCTAACCCAACCCTAACCCTAACACTAACCCTAACTCTAACCCAACCCTAACCTAACCCTAACAGTAACCCTAACCCTAACCCAACCCTAACCCTAACCTAACCCTAACCCTAACACTAACCCTAACTCTAACCCAACCCTAACACTAACCCTAACCCAACCCTAACCCTAACCTAACCCTAACAGTAACCCTAACCCTAACCCAACCCTAGCCCTAACCTAACCCGAACCCTAACCCTAACCCTAACCTAACCTAACCTAACCTAACCCTAAGACTCAAGCAGTCAGACAGCGATCGGTCACATCAGTTGATTGTTATAAATGTATTTACATTAAAATCAACCAAAAACTTTATTTTTCTGTTGTTGATTATACAGTAAATAATAAACCAAAAGCAGATGTCTGATCATTTGCAGTTAAATGATTATTGCTGCATTTAAAATTGTATTTGTGTAATTTTCTCCTCTTTTCTCCCCAATCTGGAACGCCCAATTCCCAATGCACTCTAAGTCCTCATGGTGGCGTAGTGACTCGGAGGACGAATCTCAGTTGCCTCCGCGTCTATCCGCACATCTTATTACGTGAGAACCACATTATAGTGACCATGAGGAGGTTACCCCATGTGACTCTACCCTCCCTAGCAACCGGGCCAATTTGGTTGCTAAGGAGACCCGGCTGGAGTCACTCAGCACGCCCTGAATTCAAACTCACGACTCCAGGTGTGATAATCAGCGTCAATACTCGCCAAGATATGCAGACCCCTGATAATTGATGTATTTTAAATGTTAATGTTAAACCAATTAGAATTCACAGATTGTATTATTTTGTGTTTAATTAACAGAGGTATTGGTAACGTTATCAGCCTTGATTGCATTTGGTATCGGATCGAAAAGAAGACAAGTTTGCATAATGAAAACATTTTCATTCATTCCAATAAAAATGTATTAAAATACATTTCTTTTTAGGTTTTAATACACAATGAATAATATAATAACACAGGAATTTATTCTGGTTAACATTTCAATTATATAAGTCAACATTAGAACACAAAACCTTAAAATAAGCTGGAAAACATAAACTAAACTAAACTAAACATATCATAAAGTGAAAACGGCACTAAACTGAAAGGACAAATTAAACATAAAACCAAATGAAAAATTCCAATATGCTAAAACACGCAGTGAAACGGGATGAGATGAAGACGATGAGTTACGATGATGAAGTCAATGATCACGTTAGATCATTAGTCTCGGCTCATCAGCCTTTCCTTACAAGATCTAGTGCACAAATCAATGCTGTATTTCACAAAAGATTAAAGTCTACAGAGATGCTTTAATGAAGCGCGCTACAGATGAATGAATTCAACGAGAACATGCCATGCTTTGAGAGCGCTGATGGGATTCTCACAACCAAAAACACTGTTTCTACCTGATACGTCCAGTTCAATGTAAAAAGACTCTCGATCTCTGGGTAACTCGATCTATGGCTTGTCTAATGCACAGGTCTGATGTCTAATATTTGTCCTGCATCCTTCAATGCAAACATCCTTAACCAGATGAATTTACTTGAAAAGCAAATTGACCAATGTGAGAGTAGTCTTATGTAAAGTGTGTTTCCAGCACACATACATATTCATGCATTTGCTCTGACACTAAAACGTCCAATATTGATGTTTAACAGTGTAACACATTTAAAGGATGGGCAAGAAGGAGGCGAGAACCGGCTTGTCAACATAGATGATAATTTAATGAAAACTGAACTCAAACCAAAAGCACAAACATAAACACACATGACGGACATGCCCGAACCGTCGTCACCGGCCGCCTTTATACCTTGCACGCCTCATCAGGCCATTTCGGGACCGGGCGCGCGATATTCCGACCCGGCCCTGCCCCCCTCCACTCCACACTCCTCCCGGCGTTATCTCAGGCTGGGGTGCCACCGGCATGACGTACCACCCCCATCCCTGGGGCGGGGTGTATCTTGCGTCCCGCGTGGTCATCCCCGCCTTCCTCGCCCTGGGAGGAGACAGGAGGGGAAAAAACAACAACAACAAAATAGGCGAAGGAAAAGGCCAACATGGTGCGAAAGAGAGGGAGAGACAAAAAGCTCACTCACCGGATCTCTGATGTACCGTTGCGTGGTCCTCGAACACTCCTCCACACTCAGGTGGAGGACAGCCGCTCCAACCCCGGGCGAACCGGAGTCAAACCTTCGACCCCCAGTGGGCAGAACACCCCTCCGCTTTTCTGGCAGCAAATGGGGACACTCCTCCGCCCCTGGCAGCGGGCCTACCGCTCCGGGCGGTCGGAGAGTTTTTTCCCTCCTCCCCTTGTGGACGGCGGTCTCCCTCGACCCCTCCGCGTCTCTGGGAACGGGAGGGCACTCCTCCGGCCCCGGCAGTGGCTCCCTCGCTCCAGGCGGTCGAAAGTAACTTTCGCTCCAAGCCCTTTGAAGTAACTTTCTATTTCTTACCCAGTTGGCAAATATTTTTTTCTCTAGTCAAACTAAAAACTAACAAAGTAAGAAAATAACATTACAATGTGACACGATCATAAAATAATCCACACAGCCGTTCGTTTATAATGTTGGGATTCCTCAGCAAGATCTGCAGAGTTGTCGGTTCAACACACAGCCAGAAACATCTAGAAACATTTTCCCTAATTTTCCTCTTATCATTAGCTCTATCTATTCTACTTAATCTATATTACCTCACCGCGACTGGATGCTCCAAGTTTCAACCAAGTCTCAAAGTTACGTAGTTCAGAGCACATTGATTTTTGAGTTCTGAAAAGTACATCAAACTCTCTGATTTGTCATGATATGGCCCATCTACTGTTGATAAAGTCCATTAGTTGTGTGTTTACTGAAACTAGAAGAGATAGCCGACCCTCTGCTGTGTCTCATCTCCACGTTTGGCCTCTGCATGGGGTTTAGATTAAATAATAAATTATCAATATCCACCCCACAATTGCCACAGTGACTTAGTACAGCCATCGATCTGAGGACTGCAGGGACGTGATGAAAAAGGAGTACCGTGACAGGTTGCATCGTCATGCATCATCTCTCCAGACTGCGAGCCAGACGGGAAGATCTGCAGCTCAGGTTATCTAGAGCGGCATCTGAAGTCTGGGCACACCGCCGAGGTGCTGGAGCGTTAGTTCTCACTGTGTGTTTTTTGGGTGGGGGAATGTGATTTGAGAGTGAGGTGTGATTGGAAGAGTGATGACTTTTGGGGTATGACAAGGTACTGGTGCATTACTGATGTGCATTTAAGCTTGGAGACATGAAAAGGGACTGAATCTACACTTTTATTTTCCTGTCTGAGACTTGTTTTATCTCATATCTCTACATGTATTCTATTCAAGAAATTAGCACAAGATTCAGAGTTGTACATAATGCATGAGGATCCTCATGAGAATTAATGAACAGGATAAAATACACCTGCAGTATAAAATAAAGAATTTAAAGAAACTATTTTTGGATTCCCAAACTTTCTACAGGTCCCCCTGTCCGATACAGAGTAAGTTTTGAGTTCCCTCACAGTAAGTTTTGCGTTCCCTTGAAATAGTATTTCGTTCTCACAATAAAATAGGTTTTGCGTTCACTCGCAATTATTATTTTTCTCAAAAAAAGTTTTGCACTTGCTCATGATAGTTTGGGTTCTCTCATAATAGCTTTGCATTTTCTCAAAATAGTTTTACGTTCCCTCTCAATAAGATTTACTACAGTATCCAGTTCAATTATGCTATTTTTTTAAAACCACACTTACTGCAAAATATTCCATGGTTTTACTACAGTCATATTTTAACCTTAATATTTAGTTAAACCATAGTAATAATCCAGGAAAAAAAAACTATGGTATAAAAACCGTAATCATTCTGCCAATCATCTCAGCGATACCCAAGCCCCCTAACGTATTGATGCTGACCATCAGACCTGGAGTCACGAGTCCGAATCCAGGTTGTGTTGAGTGACTCCAGTCAGGTCTCCAAAGCAACCAAATGGGCCCGGTTGCTAGGGAGGGCAGAGTAACATGGGGTAACCAAACTGGGCCGGTTGCTAGGGAGGGTAGAGTCACATGGGGTAACCTCCTCATGGTGGTGATTAGTGGTTCTCTCAATGGGGCGTGTGGTGAGTTGTGTGTGGATCGTGGAGAGTAGCATGAACCTCCACATGCTGTGAGGCAACTGAGACTTCTCCTCTGCCAACCGGATTGAGGCGAGTAACCGTGACACCATGAGGACCTACTAAGTAGTGGGAATTGGACATTCCAAATTGGGAGAAAAGGGGATAAAAAAAATAAGGTATTCGGCTTCGGTCACATCCCTAGTTGTTGTTTTAAAAATTATGGTACATCAATAAAAAATAATGTTATAGTTGTTTTAACACCATAATTTTGGTTTTCTATGGTTTTTGATAAATAGAATCATTAAAATACAGCTACGGGGCGAAGGACCAGCTTGGCAACCACTACACAACACTAAACACAACCCAAAGAACACATACAGATAAAATGACAAAGAAAAAAACTAACAAACACAATAATTATAGCTGATTAACATACCAAGCTAATGTTGACAATGGATAACATTTTAATCAAATATCCTTAAAATGTCCTGGTTAGCATGCTAACAAATTAGCATACTAAGCTAATTGTTCCTTACATATAGCAATGTGAACACATAGCCTTATAAAACAGAAAACCCAACAGTTAGCATGCTAACCTAATAGCATGCTAAGCTATCATATGATAATCTATCATGATAAACATGCTAAACAGACCATGTTTTTTAACTATAGGTGATGCTGTCTCCAAACTTAGAGATATCAAAAGATAGCACTCCCATATATACATCATAAGAACAACCTGAAAAAGGAAATGATCTGTGATGAGCCCTGCAACTATTCAGTAAACACAATACAAAGACCTCCAGTACAATATAACATCAAGACTAACACTGGTCCTCATGGGACTCAAACCCATGATCCTTATAACTTCAAACTAATGCTGTAACACACTGAGCCACTCAGTTGGCATGCTTACTGAGTGACAAAGAGACTTCCTGAGGTTAGAGTCAGCACGCAAGTGTAGCTTATCTTCTGAACTATAGGCGGCGCTGTCTCTAAACTGATTAAGTATCATCAGGACATGATGTCGATGATGCATACCAATTTTCTTTGAAATCCGACAATGTATTTACAAGATATATCATTTATTATAAAATGTCAATATGTTTAAGAGAGACAGTGTGGTTGATTGGGGAAAAAATGGTATTGTTGAAATCCTCATGACCTGCAAAATCCATAGACACAAACCTCATAATTTTAGAACATACTGTTCAAAATGTATGGGCAAAAATAGTATTTGTTTTTTATTTCTTGACCCATAAGTGGCGCTGTCTCCAAACTTTGCATGTACCCTCAGATCATGGTCCTGATGAAGCATATCAAGTTTCGTTTTGATAGGACAAAGCACTGCCAAGATTTAGCCTTACATACAATTTCCTGTTGACCTCATTTTTGACATGGTGGTGGCGCTATAGGGTCTGGCCTAGAGACCCCAAATTTGGCATGGGGGCTACTCATGACCACCTCTTTCAGTGTGCCAAATTTCATAATTCTCCTATGTTTGGTTCTATGGGCTTCGGTGCTTGACCCCTAAATATTGTTGCTGTAGTTAAACTGCAGGAACATATTTGCTGCTATGGTTTTACTACAAACATCCTTTAAACTTTAGTTACTGTGGTTATTTTTGTAAGGAATGGATGAAGCCTAGCGTATTCTAGTTTAAGCAAGGCTTACGTCAATGTGTAACAATCAGCGGTTGTAAGCCATTTGACTTTTTCTTTTGAATAATGTGTACCACTGAATAGTTCACAATTAAACCTAGAACCTATTATAAGAATGCAAAAAAGGGCTAATTTAGATATCACGTTGACTTCAGTGTGAAGATCCATCGAATGCATTCAACAGAATTCTTGTGGCATGCGGCTGCTCATTCCGTGCATTGATATTCAGAAAGAGCGATTCAGCCGCTCACTCGAGGAGCATCTCATCTGCTTCGTGAGGCCTTGATTAATGTCTGATTTTAGTGTTGTTGTTTTCGTGTGATTCAAGCTGAGAAGGATGCTGAGATACTTGACAGACTTGATTACACACATTCACGCTCTGCATTCATTGGCTGCAAAAGTGCTGCTCACGCTTCACTGAGTTGAGGAAAGACAAACATCTTTACGAGAGATAAAAAAAAAATGGCTACAGTAATAACAGTAAATGTTGTTCTGTCAATCAAAGAGACTTCACGTCACTATTTTGATTTTACTTCTAATAATAATTGATTAAAACATACTATATTATTAGCAAAAACGCACAATTTAATGAAATGGTACAATCCAAAGCAATAAACTACTCAAAATATAAAGTAGTTAAAACTGCAGTCAAGTATGAACAAATTTAGAGACATTTTTGAGAATGTATATTGAATTATTAGGTTCATTATTAAATGTATAATGACGTTACATTTATTTAACACAGTTGACTCATTTACCTAATTTGACAATATAATGGTTTCATTCTGTTCTGCAGGGATGGGCGAAACCACTTATTTTAATTTCGATACCACGTACTATAAAGGATAATATTGCTGATATCTGAATACCAAAATGAAATGGGGATGAAATTTGTACTTTAAACATTATTTGGTAACATTTTACAAAAAGGTTCCATTAGTTAACAACATTAGATAACATAAATTAACAATGAATTATACAGTATATATGTTAATTTCAACATATACTAACATGTCTTTAAAATCAAAAGTTCTAATGGTTAACATGAATGCACTATGAACTCATATGAACAATTATATTTTTATTAACTGCATTAAAACATGAATAAATGCTGTATAAAATATATTGTTCATTATTAGTACATGATACCTAATGCATTAACTAATGTTATACCATGGTCTGGGTGAATACTGGATTCTGATTGGCTGCAGGGTGTCCGTTAAAAAGTGATAGAGGACACCTGCCTGTTTACCATTCGAAATTAATAAATAAATGCGCTGCCTACAACAGCTGTGAGTAACCATAGCAACAGGCAGTCAAAGTATCCATTAACAATTTGCTCTATCAAAACAAACATCTAACGTTAGTTAGATATTACATAGCCTACTAATACAACAATGAGCGACTTTGTTATTTCTTTTAACATTTATGGAGAATATGACAACTTTGACGACTGGGATGCTGCTGAAGAAAGAAAAAATGTAAATAAAACAGAGAAACGACACAAAGAGATAACACCGGGAGAATTGAATCAAATACAAGACGAAAAAGATGAGATCAACACGAAAAAAAATACGAAATGGTTCAGTAAATACACTCAAGAGACTTTATTGTTCAAAAAGAAATGGACTCAGCTTTGAAAATTACACCGCTGCTGCTCTGAATGAGACCCTGCGGGAGTTTTACGCAGCTGTCCAGACATGTAGGCAAATGACCCTCTCTTTGATCTGATTAATTTATTGCCCTCTATAAGCGCAAATCGCTGGAGCGCAGAACTAATTGTTTTTTTTGTTTGATTGTTGTTTGATTAATTGTTTTATGTGTAATAAAAAAATAACTATGCCTACCTTTGTGTTTCATGAAAAAAAAAATGCATTTTTGAACCTGAAGGGTTCTACAAGCTGAGCGGACTATAAATATCTCCGGTTGATAAATAAACCGTCAGGCAAGTTATAATTTGTAAAAACTAGATGTAGCCTAATTAAAATATAAACTAATGTTTTAAAAATGTTTTATTTGGCAAGTGACCATGGTATAAGCGGGTTAATGCCCTCCGAGGTGTCCATTGTCAGGTTTTAATGGCCTTCGGCGGAGGCAACCGTCCTCCGCTGCGCGTCGGCCGGTTCACACCTCGCCGTCGTCCATTAAAACCTGACAATGGACACCTCGTCGGGCATTAACCCTTACATAACTAAAAGGAAACCTTTTGTCATGTTTCCTATAATTGTTTTTAAATATATAATGCATATTTAAATGTAGTGTTTAGGCCTAAATGGAACATTATGGTTAGACTTTGGTTACAGTTACATAATATTATCAATGTTTTAATCATTTAATTTGTTAAGATTAAGATGTCAAGTTAACATGAAGGACTTATTCCCATTTTATTTTATTATTATTTTTACTTAGAAGTTAATGATACATTTCATGGTGATTAAATTATAAAATTACTAGTTTGAAAAAAAAAAAAGAAGAAAAAACCAGAATCCATTTTTCTATGTGAGGATAGATATTCTTTGTACTACATCAGTATTTATTCTACACACCCGGTCCCGTATCAGGCTAATCAAGCCTCTGAGAGGGATAAAGGCTGACTTCGGACGGTGGTGCGGGAGAGAGAGAGCGTTTACTGGCAGCTATCCGTCAAATGTGTGTTTGTGTCTTTTGAATTCAGTTTTACATTAAAATATAATTTCTATTGTCAAGCCGGTTCTCGGCTCCTCCTTTCCATTAATACCTTTACAATAACATACCTTAATTTAAGTATTTATTCAATGAGCACTGTGGCAGGGCGGAGGGCGGGGTAGGGTCGTGATCGTACACACCCGGTCCCGTATTAGGCTAATCAAGCCTCCCGAGAGGAATAAAGGTCGACTGCAGAGGATCGTGAGGGAGAGAGAGATCGTTACGGACATGTCCGTCATGTGTGTGTGTTTGTGTCTTTTGTTTAAGTTTTATATAAAAATATTATTTATATTGACAAGCCGGTTCTCGCCTCCTCCTTTCCATTGATCTCTTTACAAGCACATTATAAATAATATTTATAAAATAGATATAATATCTATAAAATAATAAAAAATGTACCTATTCAAATATATTTATTATATAAAGGATTTATAAATATTTTGTGTTTCAAATGCTGTAAATACATAAAATGTTCACATATTAGAATCTGTCAATATGTCCATATTGTACATTTCAGTGTCTATCCAATCATACAAAAATGCTTGTTTAAATGTTACATGAATAGCTACAAATGCTAATGAGATCAGGCTGTACGCTACTCTGCTACACGTTTAAAAAAGTAGCTTGTTGAGCTACTGTCATTCAGCAGTAGTGTTGGAACTTTTAGTCAAGTACAGTATAGAGCCTTTATAAGATTTACCCAATTTTGTTTTGTGCGTGTTCTCGCATGGTGACTAAAATGGACATCAGACAAAGCATTGAGAATCAGAAAACACTGATTCCTTATAATATGATTTCAGTCGACACTTTTCGTTGGTCTGTGCACTTTGTTAATCGCTCAATATCTCTAAGAGCTTTTCCAAGCAGTGGAGGTGTCTCATCTCACTGCAGAAATACACTTTGTTAGCACCCATTAGACTTACTTAATACCTTCTGCCTGAACGACGACCACAAAACGACAAAATTATCAGCACTGTTGCAATGCCTGGTGCTCTCTCACACAGATGTCATATTACACATCTGGTAATGAGTGAAGCTACTGAGGTTCAGTCCCAAAGCAAAGTGCTTGGGAATAGAGAACAAATGTGATTAATGTGAAATGTAATATTGAACATTGCTGCAGGTGTATTTGAAACCTGACACAAGATTGGAAATGGCTGCGGTGCTTTCTAATCACCTGGGATGCATGACAGATGGATTGAGAAATGAACAAAGAAGTAATTTAGGTTTTACTGGTTTACGATCTTCCCAGAACACTTTGGAGACTGAATGAAACTCTCTGTCCTGGCAGCTGTAGATAAACCATTATGGCTCTGAGGTACCGGAAACAAACACATTCTGAAACAGAGTAAAATAATTTTTTAGGGCCTCGTACAGATGGAATCACTGCGACATCACACCTCAGAGCAGCAGCTTTTAATGGTGGATATGTGCACAAGTTTCAGTAGATCGCAAGTTAATGTAAGGATAGTGTAAACGTGTGTGGCTTGCTGTCCAGGGCGAAGGGCTTGAGGCTCGAGACTTGACCTATATCCCGCAAAAGAAGCCTGTAAACTGGAGACCAAGTCTTTGCTATGGAGCCTTGAAATGTAGAAGGAGATGTGAAATTATACAAAACCTATTATCCCCCAAAAATATGAACCAAAAACAGAAAAAATGCGGGGGTTGCTAGTGTGAGATGGTCAGATGTGCCAAAGAAGATCAAATCGAGCTGGGCCGCTAGCTGAGGCAGCCTCGTGCTAGGGTCCATGTCTGGGGATAGATTGGAGAGGTGTGGAATAGGTAGAGATTGTAGAGGTGTGGGATAGGTAGAGATATGAGAGGTGTGGGATAGGTAGAGATTGGAGAGGTGTGGGATAGGTAGAGATATGAGAGGTGTGGGATAGGTAGAGATTGGAGAGGTGTGGGATAGGTAGATATTTGAGAGGTGTGGGATAGGTAGAGATTGGAGAGGTGTGGGATAGGTAAAGATTGGAGAGGTGTGGGATAGGTAGATATTTGAGAGTTGTGGTATAGGTAGAGATTGGAGAGGTGTGGGATAGGTAGAGAGGTGTGGGATAGGTAGAGATTGGCGAGGTGTGGGATAGGTAGAGATTGGAGAGGTGTGGAATAGGAAGAGATTGGAGAGGTGTGGGATAGGTAGATATTTGAGAGTTGTGGTATAGGTAGAGATTGGAGAGGTGTGGGATAGGTAGAGATTGGAGAGGTGTGGGATAGGTAGAGATTGGAGAGGTTTGGGATAGGTAGAGATTGGAGAGGTGTGGGATAGGTAGGGATTGGAGAGTTGTGGAATAGGAAGAGATTGGAGAGGTTTGGGATAGGTAGAGATTGGAGAGTTGTGGAATAGGAAGAGATTGGAGAGTTGTGGTATAGGTAGAGATTGGAGAGGTGTGGGATAGGTAGAGATATGAGAGGTGTGGGATAGGTAGAGATATGAGAGGTGTGGGATAGGTAGAGATTGGAGAGGTTTGGGATAGGTAGAGATTGGAGAGATGTGGGATAGGTAGAGATTGGAGAGTTGTGGAATAGGAAGAGATTGGAGAGTTGTGGTATAGGTAGAGATTGGAGAGGTGTGGGATAGGTAGAGATTGGAGAGGTGTGGGATAGGTAGATATTTGAGAGTTGTGGTATAGGTAGAGATTGGAGAGGTGTGGGATAGGTAGAGATTGGAGAGGTTTGGGATAGGTAGAGATTGGAGAGGTGTGGGATAGGTAGGGATTGGAGAGTTGTGGAATAGGAAGAGATTGGAGAGGTTTGGGATAGGTAGAGATTGGAGAGTTGTGGAATAGGAAGAGATTGGAGAGTTGTGGTATAGGTAGAGATTGGAGAGGTGTGGGATAGGTAGAGATATGAGAGGTGTGGGATAGGTAGAGATATGAGAGGTGTGGGATAGGTAGAGATATGAGAGGTGTGGGATAGGTAGAGATTGGAGAGATGTGGGATAGGTAGAGATTGGAGAGTTGTGGAATAGGAAGAGATTGGAGAGTTGTGGTATAGGTAGAGATTGGAGAGGTGTGGGATAGGTAGATATTTGAGAGGTGTGGTATAGGTACAGATTGGAGAGGTGTGAGATAGGTAGAGATTGGAGAGGTGTGGGATAGGTAGAGATTGGAGAGGTGTGGAATAGGTAGATATTTGAGAGGTGTGGTATTGGTAGAGATTGTAGAGGTGTGGGATAGGTAGAGATATGAGAGGTGTGGTGTAGGTACAGATTGGAGAGGTGTGGGATAGGTAGATATTTGAGAGGTGTGGTATTGGTAGAGATTGGAGAGGTGTGGGATAGGTAGATATTTGAGAGGTGTGGTATAGGTACAGATTGGAGAGGTATGAGATAGGTAGAGATTGGAGAGGTGTGGGATAGGTAGATATTTGAGAGGTGTGGTAGAGGAGTGGTGGTGGCGTAGTGGCTAAAGCACAGGGCTGTTAATCAGAAGGTCCTTGGTTTGAACCCCACGGCCACCACCATTGTGTCTTTGAGCAAGGCACTTGGCACTTAACTCCAGGTTGTTCCGGGGGGATTGTCCCTGTAAGTCACTTTGGATAAAAGCGTCTGCCAAATGCATAAATGTAAATGTATAGGTAGAGATTGGAGAGGTGTGGAATAAGTACAGATTGGAGAGGTGTGGAATAAATAAATATTGGAGAGGTGTGGAATAAATAAATATTGGAGAGGTGTGGAATAAGTACAGATTGGAGAGGTGTGGAATAAATAAATATTGTAGAGGTGTGGGATAGGCAGAGTTTGGAGAGTAAATGCAGGTTGAAACACTGAAGGGATAGTGGTGGTATCGGCCACAGGGAAATGAGCTCTGCAAGAGCTGTTGAGCGCTGGAGGGATCGTTATCCCCAGAGAAGGGCACCTAGCCTGTGAATCCTAGCCACCCAGACTGACATTAACTTTGCCTCCAGGCTTGATTGATTAAACGGATGGGCTCGTGTGGTAAACGGGATGAGACTCGGCTTTGAAGGGCACTTTGAAGGACAAACAATCATAATAATCATGCTGGAAGGTGACATCGGATTCACTGAATGGATCATGCCCTAAACGAGCTGTGCTGCAAGGTAATGAGGCTGACAGGAATCACCTGTGCGGGGAACCAGATTGAAAAATGGGGAGTGTTGGAATGATAATTTTGTTTCCTTCACGTTCGAATAAAGCTGTAGTAGAGCTCAGATAGCATGAAGCCAGATTGTGCCCTTTGGTCATGCAATTGACTGCTCCAGGAGGAAAGTTTTAGATAAGAATGTATGAACAGTCGAAGGGAACTGTTTCATGTATAAATGGTGCCAGAGCAGCCAGTTGCTGAAGAAGCCTCATGCAATGATTTGTAAAAGTAGCACTTAAGTGGTAGCAGTCGTTGCTGTATAATGAATGAGATGCTGCGGCGGCTTCTGTTGAAAATGAGATGATTTAGACGGAAGAGCTGTTCTGATGAAGGCGAATGCTTTGCATCAAGTTGCAATCCGATGATCCAAGTCACTTGCATGGGTCTGTACATTGGCAATGGGTGAGGACGAATGCCGGAAATACTTGATGCCACATAGAGGTAAGCAGCTGTTTATACACTCTTACTCAGGCTGTGTGATTGATCGGATTATATTAACTTGCTCCTTCTTGCAACCTTATAAATAGTGTGTTTACATACATAAATTATTTTCATCTTCTAGAATTAGTTAATAATACCTATAATGCAACAACTGCCACATTAAACTGAAAATCATTTCATGAAAACCATCTGCAAGCACACAGTTTCAGCTTAGACATGTGATTATACATGTGGAGCGCACCACCGTGCATGTTGCCATGCTGACATCAAAGATGAGGAGAAAGAGCTGGACTAATCTGTCTTTCCTCCCTATAAGCGAACTGCCATATAAGTGCCATCGGGAAAGCAAACATCTCGTCTGATGATCACAGTTGTTGCTGATGTCAGCTACACCAGCTGAAGATGATTAGAGATCATTCAGAGAAGACAGGTTGAGGAAAGTTTAGGGATACAGTTCATGACTCAGCTCTTCATCTGAAAATGAGAGAAATCTTCTTTAACGAGACTGGTTGCAATGAGATGATATAACAAAGTACACTTGAACGTAATGAGTTTTTGTGAAAGGGATGCTAAATGTGACCGTTCCTGGGCAGAAAACATTTCTCTGCACTTTTCACCCTCTGGTTATGAAATGTTGAGGGTCAGTGCGAATGTGGGTGAATTAAATCTCTAACACAATTGACCCGGTCTTGATTGCATGTTGTATATGAATCTATAGTCCCCAGCCCATCTTGAGAGACTCATAAAGCAGATTAATTGTACTCTGTTGTCTTTGACTTCTCTGACAGCAAGCCCTCATGCACAGAGACATAAAAAAGCTCAAAGTGTGAGAGATCTTGGTTCGGTCTGAATACTCTCCAGTTCCCACAGTGTTCAGGTTGCATTAGGTGAGGTAGCAGCTGACGGCCAGGCCTCAGAGATGACCTCAACACTGTCAGAGCGAGTTAGACTCTCACCAGCGATCCGGCCGGGAATTCTGTAACTCCTCACACTTTCCGAACAATCCAGGTTGCTTAGAGGCCCCTGCCGGAGCGGAAGAGCAAGAAAGAGAGTGTTTCTTCAGTGCTCTTGTCATAAGTACCGTTGAGTAGGAGCTCCCTTCAGAGCCGGAGAGCAGGATGGCATTCGGACAGCCGGACACTAACATCCGTGCCGTGGCTTGAGCAGAAGTGAGTGATTAGAGCTCACACTGGGGCAGCGTGTGGAAAAATCAGTGCTGAGATAATGGACATGCTCTAGCAATGTCATATACAAATGCTTAATGAGATGAAGCTCTTTCCATTATAGCAAAATATTCTCTTTGAATGCAAAATCTTAATGAGACATAACATATTTTTGTCAGCTCCTCGTGATTAGGCGACAACTCCATCTGAAATAAAATAGGTAATTTTCTTTGTATCAGAATATGAACTGTGCTGTAACATAATTTACATCCATTATAGATTGCAGCACACTTGGACACTTAAGCCACACTTTGCACTCATTGCATGAAATATCAAATGAATACAAAATATATATAAAGCAACTCTCACATAAAAAAAGTCACACAGGTGCTTCTGATATTGTCCTTTAAAATAAACCCTCTTGCTTTGATATTTTGCTATTTGATGCTATAATATTAATGTGAGGCCACAGTATTTACATCATGGTATGGAAGCTGGATTCAAACAGGGATCAGGGAAAGAAAAAGGTCATTCTGACTTTATATTTCAGAAATTACTTTATTTGTATAGAGTTTATATCTCAAAAATTGAGTCTCAAAACTGAAACTGCGAGATATAAAATTGCAATCCTGATATAAAAAGTTACAAATTTGAGATATTAAGTCACAATTACAAGATATAAAGTTGCATTTCCTACAAAATGAAGCCACAATTCCAAGAACATTTTTGAAATTGCAAGAAATAGAGAAAAATAAAATCACAGTTCTGAAATTCAAAGATGCAATTAGGAAATACAAAGTTACAGTTCTAATATATAATGTCACGATTGTGAGAAATAAAGTCACAATTACACAAGATCAGGATATACATTTGCAATTACGAAAAACTATTGCAACTGTGTGATATAAAGTCGCATTTCCAAGAAATACATTTGCAACACCGAAATATAAATTTGCAACTGTGACATAAAGTCGCAATTCCAAGAATAAACTCACATATAATAAAAAGTCATAATAACAAGTCGAAACTCTGCAACTCTGAAATGTAAATGTATAATTGCAAGATATAGTCAAAATTGTGAGAAATAATATTGCAATTTAGAGAAATAAAGTTGCAAGATATAAAGTTGAAATTGTGAGATATAATGTCACAATTCCAATAAATAGTCACAATTCTGAAAATAAGGTCACAGTTCTGAGATTTAAAGATGCAAATATAAGATACAAAGTTGCAATTCTGAGATATAGAGACAAAATTGTAAACAACTTCAATAAAGTTGCAATGGCAAAGTTGCATTTCCCAGAAAAAGTTACAGTTCTGAGATTTAAAGATGCATTTACAAGATACAATGTCGCAATTCCAAGAAATACTGTTGCAATTGAAAAAAATTAAGTTGCAATTGTGAAACAAAGTTGGAATTCCGGAAGTCGGAAATTTAAGTTGCAAGTCTAAGATATAAAGTCGTAATTATGAGTTATAGTCAAAATTGTTGGAAACAACATTGCCGTTTAGAGATATAAAATTACAATTACAAGAAATAGGGTCACAATTCTGAAACATAAAGTTATAATTCTGAGATAGTGCCTTTACACACACTCTCAAACATGCACACACACACACACACACACACACACACTCTCAAACATGCACACACACACGCACACACACACACTCTCAAACATGCACACACACACACACACACACACACACACACACACACACACACACACACACACACACACACACACACACACACACTCTCAAACATGCACACACACACACACACACACACACACACACACATGCACACACACACACACACACACACACACACTCTCAAACATGCACACACACACACACACACACACACACACTCTCAAACATGCACACACACACACACTCTCAAACATGCACACACACACACACACACACACACACACACACACACACACACACTCTCAAACATGCACACACACACACACACACACACACACACACACACACACACTCTCAAACATGCACACACACACACACACACACACACACACACACTCTCAAACATGCACACACACACACACACACACACACACACACTCTCAAACATTCACACACACGCACACACACACACACACTCACACACCTGCATACACACACACACACACACTCTCAAACATGCACACACACACACACACACACTCTCAAACATGCACACACACACACACACACACACACACACACTCTCAAACATGCACACACACACGCACACACACACACACACACACTCTCAAACATGCACACACACACACACACACACACACACACACTCTCAAACATGCACACACACACACACACTCTCTCAAACATGCACACACACACTCTCAAACATGCACACACACACACACATTCTCAAACATGCACACACACACACACACACTCTCAAACATGCACACACACACACACACACTCTCAAACATGCACACACACACACACACACACTCTCACACACACACACACACACACACACACACACACACACACACACACCACATAATATCAGCTTTAATATGAGAGAGTTCTCTACAGAACTTCATGTTACAGCATATAATGAACTGCTGCCAGCTATACTGTACATAGATGATTGATGCAACACATTCTGTTTGCTCGTGTGTGAATGAACAAAACAAATCGTGGTGTGTTTTGCATTCATATCTGTTCCCTCTTTATCATCAGAATCTGCTTTAGTGTGCTGACACATAATTATTATTTGCAATGTCATTTACCATGTGTCGGTGTTTGTTGTCAGGAGGACCTTCATTTGTGCCTCTCTGATAGCCGTACATGTGCTTAAAGACAAGACAAGCATTCAATCTGCTGCTGTGCTGCACAGGTAATGTTCAATTCTGTCAATTACTGTCCCTGTCCTTGGTGCTGGCGTCATTATTATCTTCTTCATTCAGAATCTCAGTTCTAAAAAAATAAAAGAATGTGTCAGATAAAAGACTTTGATTATTTTATTATTTTATCTCTTCAGAACATTGCCAAAATGTTACATAATATGGGACCATTTACGATAGACGGCATTGACGCACACAGTCCATCTCGAAACTGTAGATTACACAGCAAAGATCAAGAATGAAAGATTTGAAAACTTTAAAAGGAAAATGGGGCTCTTGCAGTATGGAGGAGGCATTTATAACGGTTCCCCCTTGATTTGTCGGTTGCAGAAAAGCAGAGACAGTTGCTAAAACTGTTTAAAAGTATAAACCTAAAATGGGGAAAATTGGTTATAAGTATGCAACAAAGGGGTCTACACTGAAAATAAATGTATTTCTTTAGCCATTATTGCACTCAGTTTTTATAGGAAACTTGAAATAGTATCAAATTAAGTAAAATCGACTAAACTTTAGGAAATAATATTAAATAAAGTGAGTAAATCTGACAGTTGATACAATAACTTACTCACAAATTATATTATATAGGAGTGTTTTACATTCTGGACTTTCCTTTAAAACGAACGGTTCCTCATATGGGTGTCAGTGAGATGACATCACCTTGCATTACTGGTGTAAAAAACAACAAACGAGTCACACGATAACGGAAACAATCAACAAGTTATTTTTTGCACATGAATTAAAAATGAACTTAAGACTTAAAAAATGCTACTTATAACCAAGTGGAGAAATGTCACTCTCTCGTGTTAGAAGCGTGAGAACATACATTGTGCAAGAGAGCTCCCAGTTTTGCTCATCGGTTGATAATTCTTTGGTTTAATATGTTTGGGTAAAGTTGACACAAAATGTTCATAAATGTAATTAAATATGTGTTCAGAAGTGTCATATGTAAACATTTAGTATATGTTATGGATTGTTTTTGAAGGATGCATTTGGATTGAATGTGTGAAGTTTGACACATGTGATAACTGGGTATTTACATTTAGAAATAATTATATAGTATTTAATAATTTATAGCCGAAAGTGTTTTCCAGTTTAGTAAATAACTGTAATATATGTTATGTGTGAAAGCATGAAAAGCAAAATATATGTAATGAGAATCATATTGTTTTAAACTGAAATGCATTTTCTTAGTGTAGTTAAAAATTAATACAATGGTTTGAGTGATTTCAGCATGTGTTAAATGCATAAAATAGTTTGAGGGATTTCAGCATTTGTTAAATGCATAAAATGGTTTTAGTGATTTCAGCATGTGTTAAATGCATACAATGGTTTGAGTGATTTCAGCATGTGTTAAATGCATACAATGGTTTGAGTGATTTCAGCATGTGTTAAATGCATAAAATGTTTTGAGTGATTTCAGCATGTGTTAAATGCATAAAATGGTTTGAGTGATTTCAGCATGTGTTAAATGCATAAAATGGTTTGAGTGATTTCAGCATGTGTTAAATGCATAAAATGGTTTGAGTGATTTCAGCATGTGTTAAATGCATAAAATGGTTTGAGTGATTTCAGCATGTGTTAAATGCATAAAATAGTTTGAGGGATTTCAGCATGTGTTAAATGCATAAAATAGTTTGAGTGATTTCAGCATGTGTTAAATGCATAAAATAGTTTGAGTGATTTCAGCATGTGTTAAATGCATAAAATGGTTTGAGTGATTTCAGCATGTGTTAAATGCATAAAATGGTTTGAGTGATTTCAGCATGTGTTAAATGCATAAAATGGTTTGAGTGATTTCAGCATGTGTTAAATGCATACAATGGTTTGAGTGATTTCAGCATGTGTTAAATGCATACAATGGTTTGAGTGATTTCAGCATGTGTTAAATGCATAAAATGGTTTGAGTGATTTCAGCATGTGTTAAATGCATAAAATGGTTTGAGTGATTTCAGCATGTGTTAAATGCATAAAATGGTTTGAGTGATTTCAGCATGTGTTAAATGCATAAAATAGTTTGAGGGATTTCAGCATGTGTTAAATGCATAAAATAGTTTGAGTGATTTCAGCATGTGTTAAATGCATAAAATAGTTTGAGTGATTTCAGCATGTGTTAAATGCATAAAATGGTTTGAGTGATTTCAGCATGTGTTAAATGCATACAATGGTTTGAGTGATTTCAGCATGTGTTAAATGCATACAATGGTTTGAGTGATTTCAGCATGTGTTAAATGCATACAATGGTTTGAGTGATTTCAGCATGTGTTAAATGCATTAAATGGTTTGAGTGATTTCAGCATGTGTTAAATGCATACAATGGTTTGAGTGATTTCAGCATGTGTTAAATGCATAAAATGGTTTGAGTGATTTCAGCATGTGTTAAATGCATAAAATAGTTTTAGTGATTTCAGCATGTGTTAAATGCATACAATGGTTTGAGTGATTTCAGCATGTGTTAAATGCATACAATGGTTTGAGGGATTTCAGCATGTGTTAAATGCATAAAATGGTTTGAGTGATTTCAGCATGTGTTAAATGCATAAAATAGTTTGAGTGATTTCAGCATGTGTTAAATGCATAAAATAGTTTGAGTGATTTCAGCATGTGTTAAATGCATAAAATAGTTTGAGTGATTTCAGCATGTGTTAAATGCATAAAATGTTTTGAGTGATTTCAGCATGTGTTAAATGCATACAATGGTTTGAGTGATTTCAGCATGTGTTAAATGCATAAAATGGTTTGAGTGATTTCAGCATGTGTTAAATGCATAAAATGGTTTGAGTGATTTCAGCATGTGTTAAATGCATACAATGGTTTGAGTGATTTCAGCATGTGTTAAATGCATAAAATGGTTTGAGTGATTTCAGCATGTGTTAAATGCATAAAATAGTTTGAGTGATTTCAGCATGTGTTAAATGCATAAAATGTTTTGAGTGATTTCAGCATGTGTTAAATGCATACAATGGTTTGCGTGATTTCAGCATGTGTTAAATGCATTAAATGGTTTGTGTGATTTCAGCATGTGTTAAATGCATTAAATGGTTTGAGTGATTTCAGCATGTGTTAAATGCATTAAATGGTTTGAGTGATTTCAGCATGTGTTAAATGCATTAAATGGTTTGAGTGATTTCAGCATGTGTTAAATGCATACAATGGTTTGAGTGATTTCAGCATGTGTTAAATGCATACAATGGTTTGAGTGATTTCAGCATGTGTTAAATGCATACAATGGTTTGAGTGATTTCAGCATGTGTTAAATGCATACAATGGTTTGAGTGATTTCAGCATGTGTTAAATGCATACAATGGTTTGAGTGATTTCAGCATGTGTTAAATGCATACAATGGTTTGAGTGATTTCAGCATGTGTTAAACGCATACAATGGTTTTAGTGATTTCAGCATGTGTTAAACGCATACAATGGTTTGAGTGATTTCAGCATGCGTTAAATGCAGAAAATGGTTTGAGTGATTTCAGCATGCGTTAAACGCAGAAAATGGTTTGAGTGATTTCAGCATGTGTTAAATGCAGAAAATGGTTTTAGTGATTTCAGCATGCGTTAACTAATTTAATGTAAAAACTTAATTTATTTAAGTAAGATTAAACTTACTTAATCTTTTCTGCTATAATTCACCACAAAATGTTTTTTTCTTCGGTATATGTTATTTGTCACATACTTAAAATCATGTACTTTCTCATAACTAACGAAGAGGTTAGAAGTGTGTTAATTGGGATTTAGTCATGGTCACAAATAACAGAAACTTCCAACTAAATTAAAATTAATTAATTTATTAATTAATTAATAAGGCCTTACCTCATTTTAAGACCATGATCTTCCATGTTTGTTTTGTCTCCTCATGGCAATACAGCAAACTATGACAGGTCAGAAATTAGGATTCAGAACACAACATTCATACACAGCTGACATTTCAACATGTCTGGATGATGAATTCACAGCTATATTGGTGTCATTATGTATTCATACACCCATTCAAACACTACAGATGTCTACATTTGGTTAAAACATTAATTTCCAGCATTCACTGCTGACTTCCACATGTTGACGTGTGGATACAGACCTTTTGCTGTGCTAATAGAGTGACAGCACGGTCAGTCTCATTCACACATCATTAAGCTCTGATTGGTTGTGAGATGACCTCAGGAGACCTGCCACCTGGCCCTCGAGTCTGCATGACGACCGATCACTGACTGACTGTCATCCTCCGCCTGTGGCCCGCAACACCTGAAATCTGCCCAGGGTCTCGGGTTGAGATACTCGTGCTCGACACGCATTGATTTTTCTTCTCTGGGCGATAACGACAGGGATGTTTTCAAACTTAGACAGCACAAACGTGTTATTATTTTAAACCTCGAAGCATCAGAAAGACAGAAACCAACTAAGACAGAGGAGGTGAATCTTCAAAGAGTTCGGCTGCAAACCAGAGGCTGTCAACTGCCTGTGTGGGATGATGGGAAATTGGAAACAAGGGCACGATAGTCTTCAAGGTGCACATGGGAAAACACCACATGAGGAACCATGCAGCATTTCATCATGTCAGACTTGTCATAGCATGTCATAGACTTCATGCAGAGCAGATGCTATGTTTAATTTGACATGAATGAAAACGAGGTTGTGAGGGATGATGCAAGTACCGTCGATAATTTATCCTGTTGATAATGATCCCAGTTGCATAAGAATGAATGAGTGTTTGTGTGTTGTTTCCTCATTTGTTCAGTCCACAGCAAGTATATATATATAGGTTTATTATATAGATGTTGTGAGCACGGCATATTCCCTCGCCTGTGACCAATGAATCTCCATAACTTCGAATAATTCCTACGGAGATGGCGAAATCGTAAGATATCGTTTGTAGCAGTTTACAATAAGGTTTATTCATCAACATTGGTTAATGTATTAGGTATCATTAACAAACATTTAACAATATTTTTATACAGCATTTATTAGTAAAAATACAACTATAGGGGGTTTCTGAGTAGCTCAGTGATTATTGACACTGACTACCACCGCTGGAGTCACGAGTTCAATCCAGGGTGTCCTGAGTGACTCCAGCCGGGTCTCCTTAGCAACCAAATTGGCCCGGTTGCTAGGGAGGGTAGAGTCACATGGGGTAACCTCCTCGTGGTCGCTATAATGTGGTTCTCACTCTCGGTGGGGCGTGTGGTGAGTTGTGCGTGGATGCCACGGAGAATAGCGTGAAGCCTCCACACGTGCTAGGTCTCCATGGTAACACGCTCAACAAACCACGTGATAAGATGCACGGATTGACAGTCTCAGATGTGGAGGCAACCGAGATTCATCCTCTGCCACCCAGATTGAGGCGAGTCACAACGCCACCATGAGGACTTAGAGCACATTGGGAATTGGGCGTTACAAATTGGGGAGAAAAAAATACAATTGTCCATTGTTTTTCATATTAGTCTATAGTGCATTAACTAATGTTTATTACTAATGTTAAATTACTTATTGTAAAATGTTACCATATTATTTGACTTGGCAAGTACTAAAAGGTATGACTTTATTCCTAAGAGAGCAAACAATCAACCAAACTAATTTCAAATAGAGGCATCAAATTTGAGCTAGCCTTCTATTCAACACTTTTTTAGGAAATAAAACATCTGTGAACCAGTGGTGGAGCTAGTGGGTAGCCAGGGGTGGCCGTGGCCACTGTGGATCAAAGCCTGGCCACCCCATTGGCCACCCCACTCGCAATTGCTGTTTTAGAATTTTTTTGGCCCAATTTAGTTAACCAAAGTCGCCAAACCTCTCCGTCCCGGGTGTCATTGTATCCACTCCAACCCCAACCCTTGCCCTAAACCTTTAACATTATATCCTTCATATAGACAAGAGAAAGAACCAGCAAAAAGTCCATCAAGAAAATCAGCAAAATGGTGGAAAACTTTCCAAAAGTGTCAATATGAATATACAGTAGATAGTGCCACCACACTTTCTATATATTCACACTGGGAATGTTCCCATGCTGCGACACATGCAGTACACTTGCTCTTTTACTCGTTGTCTCAGGGTCAATCAGCAAAATATATGACTATACAGTATATACACTCACCTAAAGGATTATTAGGAACACATACTAATACTGTGTTTGACCCCCTTTCGCCTTCAGAACTGCCTTAATTCTACGTGGCATTGATTCAACAAGGTGCTGAAAGCATTCTTTAGAAATGTTGGCCCATATTGATAGGATAGCATCTTGCAGTTGATGGAGATTTGTGGGATGCACATCCAGGGCACGAAGCTCCCGTTCCACCACATCCCAAAGATGCTCTATTGGGTTGAGATCTGGTGACTGTGGGGGCCATTTTAGTACAGTGAACTCATTGTCATGTTCAAGAAACCAATTTGAAATGATTCGAGCTTTGTGACATGCTGCATTATCCTGCTGGAAGTAGCCATCAGAGGATGGGTACATGGTGGCCATAAAGGGATGGACATGGTCAGAAACAATGCTCAGGTAGGCCGTGGCATTTAAACGATGCCCAATTGGCACTAAGGGGCCTAAAGTGTGCCAAGAAAACATCCCCCACACCATTACACCACCACCACCACCAGCCTGCACAGTGGTAACAAGGCATGATGGATCCATGTTCTCATTCTGTTTACGCCAAATTCTGACTCTACCATCTGAATGTCTCAACAGAAATCGAGACTCATCAGACCAGGCAACATTTTTCCAGTCTTCAACTGTCCAATTTTGGTGAGCTCTTGCAAATTGTAGCCTCTTTTTCCTATTTGTAGTGGAGATGAGTGGTACCGGTGGGGTCTTCTGCTGTTGTAGCCCATCCACCTCAAGGTTGTGCGTGTTGTGGCTTCACAAATGCTTTGCTGCATACCTCGGTTGTAACGAGTGGTTATTTCAGGCAAAGTTGCTCTTCTATCAGCTTGAATCAGTCGGCCCATTCTCCTCTGACCTCTAGCATCAACAAGGCATTTTCAGCCCACAGGACTGCCGCATACTGGATGTTTTTCCCTTTTCACACCATTCTTTGTAAACCCTAGAAATGTTTGTGCGTGAAAATCCCAGTAACTGAGCAGATTGTGAAATACTCAGACCGGCCCGTCTGGCACCAACAACCATGCCACGCTCAAAATGGCTTAAATCACCTTTCTTTCCCATTCTGACATTCAGTTTGGTGTTCAGGAGATTGTCTTGACCAGGACCACACCCCTAAATGCATTGAAGCAACTGCCATGTGATTGGTTGATTAGATAATTGCATTAATGAGAAATTGAAGAGGTGTTCCTAATAATCCTTTAGGTGAGCGTATATATGATATTACACTCCACAGCGAGCGTCAGGGGATTATTAATGCACATAGAAAAATATAATTCAATATCCATACTGCATCTCAACTCATAATGTGCACTTAGACAACTGGACATAAGACAATCAGGAATAAGAGCCTCCGTCCAGCTCTTTCCATTAGAACTACTAGGACATCAAATAAATGAAAAGAGAGCTATCATGTTCTCACCAACAAATGGTCAATCCAGTTGCCTCTGTGTCTGAGACCGTCAGTCCGCGCATCTTATCACGTGGCTTGTTGAGCATGTTACCGTGGAGACGTAGCAAATGTGGAGGCTTCGCACAACTCACCACACGCCCCATTGAGAGCTAGAACCACATTATAGCCACAAGGAGGAGGTTACCCCATGTGACTCTACCCTCCCTAGCAACCGGGCCAATTTGGTTGCTTAGGAGACCTGACTGGAGTCACTCAACATGCCCTGGATTCAAACTCACTTTGAACCAAGGGCGGCTGTGGTTCAGGTGGTCGGCCACTAATCACAGGGTTGGCGGTTTGATTCCCGGCCCACATGACTCCACATGCCGAAGTGTCCTTGGGCAAGACACTGAACCCCAAGTTGCTCCCAATGGCAGACTAGCGCCTTGCATGGCAGCTCTGCCATCATTGGTGTGTGTGTGTGTGTGTGTGTGTGTGTGTGTGTGTGTGTGTGTGTGAATGGGTGAATGAGATGCAGTGTTTGAATACCACTAAGGTTAAAAAGGCGCTATATAAGTGCAGACCATTTACCATTTACTCACGACTCCAGCGTCAATACTCGCTGAGCTACCCGTGCCCCCCGTCCATGAAATTAATTAAAAAAAGCCCCCTCATTCAGGTGGTCCTGATGCTTTAAAAACAGATTAACATGACTAACAACAGTGTGCCTCAGGACACTGACTCCCTCATCCACAAAGTTCACCTAACCAAATTATTAAAGCCCAAAAAGAAAATGATCTTCTTAGACTGAAGCAACACAAAAACCAAAGTAATATGTTGTTTGGCCCCAAACAGAGAATACACAACATCAGAATATCTGAGCACAGTGAAAGATGCAACTTAAGAACAATAATGACACGGTACAGACTGAGCAATCACACTCTGGCAATAGAGATGGGCAGATACTGACAGAACTGGCTGCCCAGAGAGAGCAGGATATGCCCAAACTGTAACCAATGAGAAGTAGAGACAGTGCAACACTTCCTCACCATTTGCTCTACCTATACGGAAGTTTGGAAAACAACATATCCCAAATTTGAAATCCTGAATGGAAATGCTTGACATAAATTTGTGTCAAATGTAATGCGCTAGCAGGATGTGGATTTTCGAGAGTTTCACATTGGTTAAAATCTGCATAAAGGTGATGGAAACGGTTTATTTGCAAAATTCGTGCATGCGTTATAAGTGTGTTAGCTTGATGTGACTAGCCCACCGAAAGGTCTGACCTTGGCACACAATGCTTTGAACACAGTGCTTGTCATTCAGAAGTGTTTAACCCACAGCTGGTCGATAAAGTGGGTTCTCACAATCCTCCAGAACAGTTTTGAGAGACGGGCACTCCCAGGTATGTGGAGACTGGCAGCGTGTGGGCATCGCAGCTATTTCAGCCCACATTAGATCAGATATTACACTTATTCTGCAATGTCTCGTGGATGCATTAATAAAATGAGATATTTAGAGAGGTGATTCGGCTGCTCCATCATGACAACGTGCATTCCGTAGTTTGGATGGAAAACCAGCAATTGATGCCAGCCACAAAAAGAGGGAGGAGTCGACCAATCTGTGATGCACCAACAAACACCCACACAAACACACACAGTTTGACATTTTATGTTTATTTAGTCATTTTATAATTTGTTCTCATCTGTTAAAGATGAGAACATTGCAAAAGCTTTGGCAATACATTGTAACATTTGTCATGCCAATAAAGCACATTTGAATTGAGAGAGAGAGAGAGACTGTTCAAGACTACTCAGTCAGATACCCTCTTTCCATCAGCTGATCAGTAAGAACCATGTCACTGCTGTGAGATCAGCATCACCCAGTGGTCGGACCCTGACGGTACACTCTCCGACAGCACTTTGACTGTTCTGCTAATTAGCTTTGCTTCTTTCCTGGCAGTGTCCAGCCCTTAAGGCCTGTAATACACAAAGTTAACTCAGTAAAACAGTCTGGATGTGCTGAATACAAGATGACGGCAACACCTCTCTAATCTATAGCGGCTCCCCCACTGAGAATGTCTTTTCGAAAGCCACTTTCCAACAAAACCCACCCAGTCTGTCCATAAAACTATGCTTAACACCTTCACTTTATGAGCAAAACATGCTGAGGAAAAAGGTCAGCGCTTTTAAAAGTGTTTTTATTCCACCTTGGGGTGCTGTTGGCGTTAACTCTCAGGAAATGGCACATTCAGCACCCCAAAATAACCCCCTGAAAATAAGCCACTGTTATTGTGGTTCTAGCACCTATAAAGCCGTTTAAATGAATGGATAAACAAAGCAAATGAAAAGGTTTATCCCGGTGCATCACATTGCTCATTTGTTTGCACTTTTATGCTGAAGTGTTCTTAAGGGAATATTTCACCCAGATCACCGATATGACTTCAGCATTAAAGTTCTTCCCGTTTAAACCGTATTCGACACACAGTGAAGCTGAAACATGGAAGAAGGCAGAGATAAATGCACATGCAGCACAAATCATTGCAGAGTGTTTAAATCAACACTACCCTCTGCTGGTTTGGAAATGCAAGAAAATGCAAAAACCTTCAGGGATCCAAGCGTGGAGGCTTTTTCCCCTACTTGATCATGTTTTTACGAAGCATGTCATTATTAAAACAAATAAATAAAATAAACAGTATTTTTTAAGCATATTTTATTGTGGGGAATTTTGTAAACACTATGCAGCTTGGTCCTATCAAAACTCTTGCCTGTTTTTAATAGAGAGCGCTTTTTTATCTTAAAAGGATTTTATTGCATTATCTGACACGTTGCATCATGTAAATCCAGAGTCCCTTTCAATGCAGGTCAGTCCATTTGCTCCATAAAAGCGCTCATTACTACTCTAATTGGGAAATACCATAATCTCCAAAGCGGTTGGTCAAGATTACGCTCTAACAACTGTATCATAAATGGTGCTTCTTTAGCTCAGATCACACTTTTTATTCCCAGGCTGTTTCTAGCTATAAGCAGTACTATAAGTGGCTGCTAAGGGGCCCTGAGCCACCAGGGGTCCCCGAAAAGCAAGGTAATTTAGTTTTTGTTTTTTTATATATTTCTAAATAAACTCAAAGCTGTGAGGAAGACTCCGGCAGCTGTTATGGCTCAATTCGACAGTTATAGGGGGCCCCCTTGTGGCCCGAGAGGGAAAGGAGAATGTAACTGTTAGGAGAGAGTTGTAGCTAGACGTGATGCATACGCTTAAAGGGTCCAAGTAGCATTTTGCTCAGAAACGGCCCTGTTGATTTGCCATTTTATTTTGCCATTGATACAACAACAACAAAACGTTGCACCTGTGGAGGCTTCCCGCTATTCTCCGCGGCATCCACGTAGAACTCACCACACGCCCCACCGAGAGCGAGAACCACATTATAGCGACCACGAGGAGGTTGCCCCATGTGACTCTACCCTCCATAGCAACCAGGCCAATTTGGTTGCTAAGGAGACCTGACTGTGATACCCAGACCCCTGTGGTACTGTATTAAACATTTTGCTTGACGTTATGAGTATTGCCAGCGCAGTCTCACCTCAAACTCCTACTAAAAAAAAGTAAAAGTAGGTCAAGTAGCAGCTTAAACTCTGGCAAATGTTACATGTCAAAGTTAGCGTTTGGCCAAAATTATGAGCAATAGTGACCGTCTTTTAACAAGTACCACTAATAATCTAAACATCTTTTGGTGGATTATTTATGATCATATTTGGGGCCCTGCTGAGTCACTGAAGATGACCCACCAATAGAGGGCAGTGTTATGATCGTCTATGGACAAAAGGATGCAGACTCATCAAAAAAACTTTTCTGTCTGAGATGCTGCCCTGAGCTTCCAGTCCAAACCCAACAGACAGGGCTGGACTGGGAAGAGAAATCGGCAGGGGATTTTACACGGCAACTGGCCCAAAAGTTGAGCTGCTAATCTGGATTACCGGGCATCTTCCCGGTGGGCCGACGCAATTTGGGGCCAATCAGTGGCCATCGGGAGAATCGAGTGGGCTGGTGGATCGGCCGCTGTTTTTTGAAAATGTAAAAATGCAGAAAGTTTTCTGTGAGGGTTAGGTTTAGGGGTAGGGTTAGGTTTAGGGGATAGAATATAAAGTTTGTACAGTATAAAAACCATTATGTCTATGGAAAGTCCCCATAAAACATGGAAACACAACATGTGTGTGTGTGTGTGTGTGTGTGTGTGTGTGTGTGTGTGTGTGTGTGTGTGTGTGTGTGTGTGTGTGTGTGTGTGTGTGTGTGCGTGTGCGTGTTTGTGTGATTGAGTCAGTGAGTGTGTTTGAGTGTGTGTGAGTGAGCCGGCCGCAAACACGCCGAAAGGGCCGCGATAAGCTAAAATGAGCCGCCTTGTTATGCAGAACGGACCACAAAACAGTGGTGCGAAAACCCCCCCTATCGGTGCATATCGCACCAACGTTTTGTGGTCCTTTCTGCATAACAAGGCGGCTCATTTTAGCTTATTTTGGCCTACTGGCCCACTCAATTTGCCCGATGGCCAGTCCGCCCCTGATCGGCCCCAAAGTGCGTCGGCTCACCGGGAAAATTCCCGGTATTCCAGATTACCAGTCCAGCCCTGCCAACAGAACATTCTGCTTTTGCTCAAACCCAGTGCTGTTGAGTTTTAAGGCTTTATGATCTGGGCTGTTGACACTATGGGATGGGGGCGGGGTGTACTGAAGGGTAAACGGACATGATGCAACTCTAATGTTCTTCATCTTTATTGTTACTGTTTGAGAGACATTCATGGGATATGCTGAAGTAAAGGCACATCTAGTAATAAACACAAACACAGGAAAAGTTGATAAATACTTTTATCGGAATAAGTGTTGAATAATGCATCAATGAGTTTGAATATTACCACACTGTACATGAATAAGTGAAACATTAAACACTGTACAGAGACAACACTTGACAACTTTACACCGTCTGTATAGCAGCTCACTGTACATTCATCAATGAGACACCTGCGGTCTTCCCATTTCTACAAATGATTTAAAGTATTTATAGAGAAACCGACTGACTACAGTGAAATATGTATGAACTCTGATGACTGTGGGACACTTTTTAGACACTTTATGTGTCTTAACTTCCTCTAAAATGTTCAGAACAAGTCGTTTCAATGTCCACCAGCTTCTAGGATTCCTCAATTCTAAAGAAAATGAATAAAACTAGATAAAAACTGAATCGATTTTAGGATAAACCGCAGAGCCAAACGGGCTCTTTCGCCTCATTGTGCTTTAATAACACAAATCATGTTCAGCAACATCCTTACATAAGGACCTGTGCCTTAGGACTCTTCAAATTAAACTCATGCTTCATTTTAACAACATAATTAGCATTGGGAGTGGTTGGAATACAAACGTTTACTAGCCATCACTCAGAGAACTATTTGTTTAAGCCGTTATTATTTTTGGAGGTCATTTCCCAAACTGATTGTTTTTGGAGGCAGGCCAGCGTGAGAGAATGAGACGCGATCCAAGACCACACAAGAGAGCAGATCACTCGGATTTATTTTACAACCGCTCTAATCTGGACAACATTGAAATTAACCTGTGCAATTCCCAAACTGCATTTCTCTCAGATGTTAACATGAATGAAACATGTACGCAAACGTTTGCTCGGTTATCTCTCTGTCCTGCAGAGGGGCACACTTTTAGTTGGCACTGCTGAGAAATGCATTTGAGATTTGCAGAAATACACACACACACACGCACACATGCACGCACACATACACACACACACATACACATTCACACACATCCACGCACACACACACACACACACTCGCACACACTCACACACACATTCACTCACACATTCACGCACACACACACTCACACACACACTCACACACGTTCACGCACACACTCACACACACATTCACGCACACACTCACTCACTCACTCACACTCACACACGCACACACTCACTCACTCACACACACACACACACACACACACACACACACACACACACTCACTCCCTCATGCACGCACACAAATGCACGCACACACACACACACTCAATCACTCACACACACACTCACTCACTCACGCACTCACACACACACACACACACACACACACACACACACACACACACACACACTCACTCCGTCATGCACGCACACAAATGCACGCACACACACACACACGCACACATGCACGCACACACTCACTCACACACACACATACACATTCATACACATTCACGCACACACTCACACACACACACACACACACACACACTCGCACACACTCACACACACATTCACTCACACACACACACACACACACACACATTCACGCACACACTCACACACACACACACACACACACATTCACACACTCACACACATTCACGCACACACTCACACACGCACACACACATTCACACACACACTCACACACACACTCACACACACATTCACACACATACGCACACACACTCACTCACTCACTCACACTCACTCATACACACACACACACGCACACACTCACTCACACACACACACACTCACTCCCTCATGCACGCACACAAATGCACGCACACACACACACACACACACACACACACTCACATGCACACACACACTCAATCACTCACACACACACTCACTCACTCACACACTCACACACACACACACACACACACACACACACACACACACACACACACTCACTCCCTCATGCACGCACACAAATGCACGCACACACACACACACACACTCACATGCACACACACTCACTCACACACACACTCACTCACTCACGCACTCACACACACACACACACACACACACACAAATACACACACACACTCACACACACACACACACACACACACACACACACTCACACTGCATACTCAGAGCTGTAATTTAGGTCAATCTCATGTCATTGTTTTCGTTTGGTTTGGTAACACTTTACAATGAGGCTGTATCCATTAACAGTTAACATACATATACACCGATCAGCCACAACATTAAAACCACCCGTCTAATATTGTGTCGGTCCCCCTCGTGCCCCCAAAACAGCACCAACCCTGATCTGAGAACAGCATTCAGAGATGATATTCTTCAGCACAATTGTACAGAGTGGTTATCTGAGTTACTGCAGACTTTATCAGTTCACACCCGTCTGACCATTCTCTGTTGATCTCTCGTCCACAGAACTGACGCTCACGGGATGTGTTTTGTGTTTTTGGGGCCATTATGAGTAAATTCTAGAAACTGTTGTGTGTGAAAATCACAGAAATACTCAAACCAGCCCGTCTGACACCAACAATCATGTTCCAAATTATTTCAGCTAATCCCTCCTTTCTTTAATAAAGCACAAATGTGTGTCCCAGTGAGACATAGAAGTCAATGAGGCCAATTTTTTATAGGGTTTAAAGGCATTAATGAGAAGCTTATAATTTTATAAAAACACTTCTGTATAATTTCAGCTGTAAAGTTGTTTAAATCGTCATTTTACGGTTTAAGGGGTTTGTTGATATTAAATCTTCATGGCAATGAGTTGTAAAATTTATTATAACTTTCCACAGATGTGGTCAGTAAGTGATTTAATGACAGTAAAATCATGTTAACACTCACATTGTTTATGTCTTGTGTTTATACTTTTGAAACAGTATTTTAATGTGTACAGATTAAACCCCATTGACTTGCATTGGAAGTGTCTCACTGCAACACACATTTGTGCTTTATTAAAGAAAAGGAGGGACAGGCAGAAATTAATTTGTGTGCTCATCAACATTATGCCACACATGCTGTCGATTGAGCTTCACTTATATTGCACCAATATTTAATTAACATTAACAAGAGGTGAAATGCATCACTAGGCTCAGAATATTAAAAATATGATATCAGATGCAACAAATAAAAAATGTGGAACACAGAAGGTGAATTTTTTAAGGTTTTCACAAGGGGTATTTCTCTTAATGCATGTGAATAGCGACTCTGGTCTGTCAAGCTTGAAAAAGGACCAACAAATAAAAAACTAAAACCATAGTAAAAGTATCCGGCTCATGTGCTGCAGTATATTCCAAGCCTTCTGAAGCAATACGATAACTTTGTGCAATTAACAGAACAAAAACGAAGACGTTATTCAGTCTGAAATCTTTTGGTTTTAGTGCAATGATACTATAAAAGACAAATGTTTCATTGATTGTGTATCTCAGCGAGTGACTATCACACCTGGAGTCGTTCAGTGACTCCAGTCAGGTCTCCTAAGCAACCAAAATTGACCCGGTTGCTAGGGAGGGTGGAGTCACATGGGGTAACCTCCTCGTGGTGGTGATTAGTGGTTCTCTCAATGGGGCGTGTGGTGAGGTGTGTGTGGATCGTGGAGAGTAGCATGAGCCTCCACATGCTGTGAGTCTCCTTAGTAACCAAATTGGGCAGGTTGCTAGGGAGGGTAGAGTCACATGAGGTAAACTCCTCGTGGTGGTGATTAGTGGTTCTCTCAATGGGGCGTGTGGTGAGGTGTGTGTGGATCGTGGAGAGTAGCATGAGCCTCCATATGCTGTGAGTCTCCTTAGCAACCAAATTGGGCAGGTTGCTAGGGAGGGTAGAGTCACATGAGGTAAACTCCTCATGGTGGTGATTAGTGGTTCTCTCAATGGGGCGTGTGGTGAGTTGTGTGTGGATCGTGGAGAGTAGCATGAGTCTCCACATGCTGTGAGTCTCCGCGGTGTCATGCACAACGAGTCACATGATCAGATGCGCGGATTGACGCTCTCAGAAGGCAACTGAGAGGAGGCAGTCCTCCTCCACCACCCGGATTGAGACGAGTAACCGCACCACCATGAGGACCTACTAAGTAGTGGGAATTGGGCGTTCCAACATTGGAGCTAAAACATTTTTTAATGAATAATGGGTCTTCATGTGTGAAGCTGGAAGGGGGTCCCTTGCAATGGGATCACTTTATTTGGGGCTCCTTGGCATCACAACGTTTGAAACCCCCATCAGTGCATAACGAACTAACTTGAACTATTATATTACAGTAATCAAGCTCAATACATGCTTTAAACACATATTGCTCACTGTGATTGTATGGTCTTGTATGCATTGTAAAGTGTTACCATTACTGCCAAAATGTGCATTTAATACAAACATATTTACAAATATATAAAACCACCCAATGATGCAAAACAACACTGGAATGGAGGAGGCCACCGTGCCCTAACATCTAATAAAGGTCTATGAGACCTACGACTGAACTGGGAGTGATCTGCGCACTCCCATGACCACAGTATTTACAACACACATTTCCAAACCCTCCTCTGAATTCCACTCTAGAGCAAATACGGGGTATTTCTGGAGCCTCAGATGCTGATATGTTATAACAACTATGATTATAACTGCATGCTGTTACAAGCTGCAGGACTGTGAACAAAACACCCACAATGGAAACTGATGCAACACTTGTGACTAAATGAAGCTGATTACACGCATGTGTGTTTTCAAGTATTATCAGGAGCGTAAAAGCATTAAGCCACTCTACATTTAGTCTGGATTTTTGATTAACACTGTTATTGAGCATTTTACATCAACGTGAATGTATAAACATTACAGTCCTTTGTCTGTATAAGGAGTGTCTGACATATGTTGCAGGGACGTTAGTTAATTTTGAGCCGTTTTGAAGGATGGAAAGGGCAGATTCCTGTCGGGATTCAAGGAGAACCACACATGAAGTCCTGGTCTGAATCCAGACTCAAACTAGGTTCTCACGTCTCTGATTTCAACATCCAAATTGAAGTCCAACTTGTTCCTTTGATACTGTAGGCAATGCATGGAGGAATGCACACACGCATGTCCATACTTCACTCCAGTGGTCTTAATCTTTCCGTATGGCTAGTTGCAAATTTATCCCGCTGAGAGTCGGTCTCCCAGCGCCTCGCTCTGCGGTTCTGGCATTATTAGGTGTAGAGATCGCTTGACTTCAGAGCATCCATTTCAGCCAGAGCTCTTGTATACATGTTTCACAGCCAAGCTGAGAACGTTTTAAATATTCGTTTTTTGTTTGTTTTTTTCAACACGAGCTGTTCAGAGAGAAACTTATTTGAAATCCGAGCTATATTGGCTTATATGGGAATTCTCGCATTTTGATGATTTTCCATCCTGCTCACGTGATCGAGTTCAGCATCAGTAGTTTAGTTCCGAGTTGGGGTAATGTTTGAACACTTTGTGGATCCATCCGGTATAGAAGGCCACGTTCTCAAAAATGGCAGGTCGGTTGTGTCGGCCACATCCTCGGCCGTTTATGCTCACGCCCACGATGACTTTACTGTTACTCTCTTGGCATACTAGCGGGCCTCCGTAGTCTTTCTGTGGGCATGAAACAATACAAAAAACACATCATAAATCACATCAGAGTACTGAGAAACACACTTGACAGTTCAGAGAGTTTAAAGGAATAGTTCACCCCAAAACGTCACCGGTTACTCACCCTCATGATGTTCTAAACCCATTACGGCGATATGGCTTTAAAAATGATATGGGAGTAAGTTTCAGCATATTGATGATATTCTATATGTGCATCTTGATGATTAAATATGTTATACTTTGTCATATTCACATGGATTTTTGTGTGTTTTTGACAGTTTACAATGTTGTTGCCAAATAATAAGTGCATTATAATCATCATAATATTGCTTCATTTTATATCGCCAGCAAAATCAGCAGGAATAATTAAGATATCACCAAGCCCTAAAACCCAATGACTTTCGTTCTTTCTTCTGTTGAAAACAAATCTGTTTGACAGGACTGACTATCTAAGTCACCATTCACTTTCACTGCATCTTTATTACCATACAGTGAAAGTGAATGGTGACTGAGACGGTCATTCTGCCTAATATCTCTTTTTGTGTTCCAGGAAAGAAAGAAAGCCTGTTCTTATGAGTTAAGAACAACATGAGGGTGAGCAGGGCTGGACTGGGACGAGAAATCGGCCCGGGATGTTACATAGCAACTGGCCCAAAAGTTGTTGAGCGGGGGTTTGTTCGCTGTCCTTTTCTGCATAACGCGGCGGCTCATTTAAGCTTATCTCGGCCCATTTGGCCCATTTCGGCACGCTCAGTCCCCAAAGTGCGTCGGCCCACTGGGAAATTGCCCGGTATGCCAGATTACCAGTCCAGCCCTAAGGGTGAGTATATTATGACCAAATGTTCCATTTTGGGTGAACCAACTCTTTAATGTAAACTACGGTGGAATTTGTTCAACAAATCACAAATAAAATGTATCTGTAATTGAGGTAAATGATCTAAAACTCACATCACACACTCCTTCATCCCTCCTTCCTCCAGCACACAGTTTGGAAGTGCTGAATGGAATAGCTCCTTTGTGCAGCTGTTGGCATCGTCCGTTGCCTACTATGGGCAAGTGAACCCTCTTCAGTGTTTTCTCGTGCCCGGTGCCTGAGAGAATCACAGAAGACACCATTAGAGAAGACATGCAGGTGATGTTCCACTCTTGAGCTTTAAATGATTCAAATCCCAAATAACAGGTGCTAATTTGCTTGTGAAATCTCTCAAATTGCGTTTGGACATTGTGGGCGTATTACAGTGGATTTACTCAAATCACCACATGTGCACAATAAATATGTTGGACACATCCAACAAAAGTAGTACCAAATGTTTGTTACCATACCGCACACTTACGGCTTATTTGTTATTCCATACAATGACAGATATGGCATTTATTATAAATTTCATTTATAATTGACATATATTTATTTATAAGATTATATGAAATCATCAGTTAAAGAATCTCTGCTAGTAGCAGTTGATCAAAATCCCCGTGTGTGACACTATGACACTCTTGTGCAATATCACGTACACGTGAAGTGATCACAACGCTGATGTATATTAAAACAAAAGCTGCATTTTTAAAATCATGGTACATTTTTCAGCGCTGAAGAGAGACACTGGAGAGAAACAACAGTTAATGTTTAAAACATTAAAATAGAATCTGTCTGTCTATCTATCGGTCTGTCTGTCTGTCTATCTATCTGTCTGTCTGTCTGTCTGTCTGTCTATCTATCTGTCTGTCTGTCTGTCTGTCTGTCTAGCTATCTATCGGTCTGTCTGTCTGTCTATCTGTCTAGCTATCTATCTGTCTATCTGTCTGTCTATCGGTCTGTCTGTCTGTCTGTCTGTCTGTCTGTCTATCTGTCTGTCTGTCTGTCTAGCTAGCTATCTGTCTGTCTGTCTGTCTGTCTATCTGTCTATCTATCTATCGGTCTGTCTGTCTATCTGTCTGTCTGTCTATCTATCGGTCTGTCTGTCTGTCTGTCTGTCTATCGGTCTGTCTGTCTGTCTGTCTCTCTTTTCCATCCATCCGTCCGTCTCTTTTCTTTATATCTGTCTGTCTGTCTGCCTGTCTGTGTCTCTTTTACATCCGTCCGTCCGTCTCTTTTCTTTCTATCTATCTATCTGTCTGTCTGCCTGTATATCTACCTGTCTGTCTGTCTGTCTGTCTGTCTATCTATCTATCTGTCTGTCTGTTTATCTGTCTGTCTGTCTCTTTTCCATCCGTCCGTCTGCCTGTCTGTCTCTATCTATCTGTCTATCTGTCTGTCTGTCTGTCTGTCTGTCTGTCTATCTATCTGTCGGTCTGTCGGTCTGTCTGTCTCTTTTCCATCCGTCCGTCCGCCTGTCTGTCTCTTTTCTATCTATCTATCTATCTATCTATCTATCTATCTATCTATCTATCTATCTATCTATCTATCTGTCTGTCTGTCTGTCTATCTATCTATCTATCCGTCCGCCCACTCGCCCGTACGCCCACACGCCCGTCCACCTGTCTGTCTGTCTATCTATCTATCTGTCTGTGTCTCTTTTCCATCCGTCTGTCTGTCTCTTTTCTATCTATCTATCTATCTATCTATCTATCTATCTATCTATCTATCTATCTATCTATCTATCTATCTATCTGTCTGTCTGTCTGTCTGTCTGTCTGTCTATATATCTATCTGTCTGTCTGTCTGTCTGTCTATCTATTTATCTGTCTGTCTGTCTATATATCTATCTGTATGTCTATCTATCTATCCATCATATATTATATTTGATATATATTTTCCGCTATGAGGAATTTTCTGATCTACCAATCACTTTGGGAGATTTAAAAGAGTGCGCTAATAAAATGTGACATCATCCATAACAACAAGGTCAACTCCGCCTTTCTCTTAAATTAAGACTTCCTTAGTAAAACTTGCTCTTAGAAGTTTTGTGAATTGCTGTTAAACAAAAACTCTTAGCCAGGAACTCTTTGGAGAACTCCTAGTAGTGTGATAAAAACTTTGTGAATTTGTGCCCTGAATCCGGCCTGATCTCACAGTGAAATCGGAAAGAGTAGATTGAATTTTCTTTCATCAATATCGGTATACGTTGAACAAAATTTCGAAACACTGCCCCCAGTGGCCAAAGCAGTACGTGTTGTAGGGCATATGGGCACGTGTGAGCTCCATTTATGTCCAGAAGAGGTCGCCAAAAGCACATAGTGAAGCAAGCTGTTTTCAGCTTTACCAGCTGTTATACAATGAAGAGAAAAGCTGATATTTATATATTCTATCCCCCAACCCGAAATCTGAAACTCAATGTGCAAAAGGCTGGTTTATCGGTACCAAGCAAGGACATTGTGAGGGTGTAATGTTATGCAGGAAGCAATGTTTTGTGTCTGTAGAACTGTTAGATGGTGACGAGTCTCTGATAGCTAGCTTTGAACTGAAACCTATAGTACCTTTGGTCTCACCCCAGCCATACACGGAGCATATGGTGTCCTCCTGAATGCTGCAGTCGGCCACGGGCAGCTGAATAATTCTCACATGCTCTCTCGGGAGTGCCGGTCTGTGTGAAAGAGTGAGAGAGGTTGTTTCATAAACTGCAAGGAACCAATAAATGGTAAGAACTGAAAGAGACATTATTATTTTCCTTCAATCAGAAACAAGTATTCGAATAGACCATGGTATAGTGACATATACACTGATCAGCCACAACATTAATAGCACTGACAGGTGAAGTGAATAACATGTATGATCTCGTTACAATGGCACAGGTGGGATATATTAGTCAGCAAGTGAACAGTCAGTTCTTGAATAGCATGTGTTGAAAGCAGGTAAAATGGGCGAGCGTATGGATCTGAGCGACTTTGACCAGGGCCAGATTGTGATGGCTAGACGACTGGGTCAGAGCATCTCCAAAACTGCAGGTCTTGTTGGTGTGTAAGAAGGACATCCGGCAGCAGGGTCATGGCTGCCCAAGGCTCATTGATGCACGTGGGGAGCGAAGGCTAGCCCGTCTGGTCTGAACCCACAGAGGAGCTACTGTAGCACAAATTGTTGAAAAACTTGTGTGTGAGCGGGGCAGCGGGGGTGGTATTGCACTTGCTCTATCGCACCGTTGTCACGAAAAGAGAGCTGAGCCGGAAAGGCAAAGCTCTCGATCTACCGGTCAATTTTTGTTCCTACCCTCACCTATGGTCATGAAGGCTGGGTCATGACCGAAAGAACTAGGTCACGAGTACAAGCGGCCGAAATGGGCTTCCTCAGAAGGGTGGCGGGCTTCTCCCTTAGAGATAGGGTGAGGAGCTCAGTCATCCGTGAGGAGCTCGGAGTAGAGCCGCTGCTCCTTTGCATCGAAAGGAGTCAGTTGAGGTGGTTTGGGCATCTGGTAAGGATGCCCCCTGGGCGACTCCCTAGGGAGGTGTTTCAGGCACGTCCAGCTGGGAGGAGGCCTCGGGGAAGACCCAGGATTAGGTGGATTACATCTCCACACTGGTCTGGGAACGCCTCGGGGTCCCCCAGTCAGAGCTGGTTAATGTGGCTCGGGATAGGGAAGTTTGGGGCCCCCTGCTGGAGCAGCTGCCCCCGCGACCTGACTTCAGATAAGCCGTTGAAGATGGACGGATGGATGGATGAAATATAACACGTTTGGCTGCAGTTTCCCAGTGAAATGTCCAGTGGGGGGTACCAAAAGCAAGTGGAATGGTGTCGTAATCAGACAAAGTTTGTTAGGAGGTTTGAATGAGTAAAACGTGTCACACTAACCTAAAACTTTAACCTAAACTTAACCAATAGTTAACTAAAGACACAAAACAGACATCCTTACACCAACACCTAAACCTACCCGCTAGTGTCCAAAAGCAAAATGCGAAATGAAAAGCACATTTTCTGAAGCAACCATGTCATTCCGTGTTGCTTCTATGATGCTCGTTTCACGTGTCAGCTTGTGTGTTTGGTTGGTTTTGAACCGTGTACTTCAGAGCCCAAAGTCCAACACCCTATCAGGTGAGTTACCGTGCAAGTTAATCACATTGACATTTATGTATGCAAGCAGACGCTTTTATCCAAATGGAGAGACATCATTTTGTGTTCCTGTGATCTTGCCATTGCTAGTGCCATGCTCTACCAGCTGAGCTACAGGAACTACACATTGAAATAAGTGTGTAAATGTAGGTGGGTCAGATTTTGAAACGATGCATTAAGGAATAAGTGTCCCGATGTCCGATAGTAGCGCATGATTTAAGTTTTTTTTATAAAGTCATAAATCAGCCATTGTAGTCGCGATTTGTGTGAAAGTTAATAAAAAAATGCAGTTGCGAAACGTAGAACACTGCACGTAAAACACATTGCAAAAACGTAGTTATAGTAATGTTCATTACCAGGTTGTGATTTTGTGTTAAAACTTAAATTAGTTTATTAAAACGGTAAAAACGTAAACCTAAAATATTTCTACTTTCAAATCACACTTCGAAGTAAATGAAAAAGTTATTAAAATAGCAAAGTGGTCAAAAAATTGCATACAAGCACGTCCTTAAACCGGTCAACCCATTAGGTGGCATAGCCGAGCACCTAGGGTGGCACCGATTCGGAACATAGACCATGTGTGACGCTCTTGTTCTACCCGCTCCGTACGGGACTCAAACCTAGGTCTCCGGCGTGGGATGCGGGTGCTCTAACAAGGAGGCTAAAGGCTACACCCCCTTGCGTCAGTCGCTAGTGCACCTCTTGAGGTCAGGAGAGTGAGGTTTACACACTGTACAGCTATCTATCAGCTGGCTCCCGTTACACTCACCCCCCTAAACCTCACTCCCATCCGGGTCACGGCACCAATGTGACGCTCTTGTTCTACCCGCTCCGTATGGGACTCAAACCTAGGTCTCCGGCGTGGGAGGCGGGTGCTCTAACAAGGAGGCTAAAGACTACACCCCCTAGCGTCAGTCGCTAGTGCACCTCTTGAGGTCAGCAGAGTGAGGTTTACACACTGCACAGCTATCTACCAGCTGGCTCCCGTTACACATGTACTAAATGCCTTACTACGATACTGTATGGAAAGTATGCCATTGTGAACATAGCCAACGAGCGCCAGGCTCGTAAATTGGAGTGATGCCCGATGAAATAATCACTCTTCTGAGTCTGTGGACTGAATCGTATACAGTAAATCCCATGATAGATTACAAAAATACAAAGGTTTTACCATATTGTACCATCAAGACTGGGGTGCCAAATGGGGTAGGACTGGCACTGACTGGACCTCTTTTCTATGCCATCCATTATCATGTACAGTACAATTACAGTAGATCAAATCAACTCTTTTCACAAGCTCACAACTCTGTGTTCATGTCAAAGATGCTGTTATTCGATGGATGTTAAAGTGATACTTTCTGTTTTATCGTCGTTTTCTCTTTTGGACAAAAATATGAATATTTCCAGTGCATTATAGGGAACATTATTGATAGAAGTATTGATTAATTGACAGATCTTACTGAGTTAGTCGCAGCAGGGCGAGACTGGAGCCTTCGGGGCCACAGATGACGTTTGAGATTCGTCTCTCCTGCCTGTTGATGTCGTTCTCACCCGATTCGTTCAGATGGGCCGTCCCGAGCCAAACTCTGTACTCTGATAGGTCAGGCACGCTGAGAAGAAAAGCACACAATTGCCCTGTTTTTAGGATTCCAAGTATTAACTTTCATTTAATGGGAAAGTGTACATATATGGACGTCTTCGGGCTGCCAAAAACATCCGCAGCTTTGATTTGTTGGGTTACATGCATGAGACAAATCACTGAAGCCCCTTGATCGTTGACCCAGTGACCCTAAGAATCCAGAAGGCATGGTCAGGGTTCACTGGTGACTGTGTAGCAAAGCTGGAGGTAATTACCATGACGAGAAGCACTGTCTGTCTGTCAGCACCCACTCCTCCCTGACCAGAGATCCCCCGCACCAGTGAGTGCTCCTGAAGAGACAGAGAGACATGAGACATTGAGGCATCTCCAACACCACTCTCTCACGTTATAAAACACGACCTGTCCGCACGCTGACTTCATGGACATCCGCATGCTGTATAGAAGGGGATCACTTGGGAATCTGCTAGTGATTTTCTGGAGTCGTGAGTTTGAATCCAGTGCATGCTGAGTGACTCCAGTCAGGTCTCCTTAGCAACCAAATTGGCCCGGTTGCTAGGGAGGGTAGAGTCACATGGGGTAACCTCCTCGTGGTGGTGATTAGTGGTTCTCTCAATGGGGCGTGTGGTGAGTTGTGTGTGGATCGTGGAGAGTAGCATGAGTCTCCACATGCTGTGAGTCTCCGCGGTGTCATGCACAACGAGTCACGTGATCAGATGCACGGATTGACGGTCTCAGAAGCAGATTGAGGTGAGTAACCGCACCACCACGAGGACCTACTAAGAAGTGGGAAAAAGTGTGCTGCACAAGCCCTCAAAAGTGAAGCCAAAACGTCTCGATCGCCCCCCGGTGACTGGTCCTAGTATAGGTCATAAGCCCCGCCTACCCATGTTATTCAACGGGACGTGAGACCAACTAAACAATTAAATTACACTTCACATATCTTTTTTCCAAAGATAGTTTCTGTCATTTACTGTCGTTTCTATCACGTTGATGTCATTTCAAGTGTTTGTTTACAAAATAAGTTTGTTTTTAGTTATTTGATGCTATAAAAACGGTGCTGTGACATCATGATTGACAGCTGTGATTGACAGGTTCTCTGAGCGAAGTAGTCACTGAAGCACCAACAGACTTTTTTTTCAGGATCTTCGGAGGACTGAGGAGATTGGAGCTTTAAATTTAATATCAAAATTTCTATAATTAATTATTTCACACCATCATAAGTCAAAAGGGGCGTGTGCTTGCGATTGATTCAGCGAGAGTGAGGGCGGGGCCTTGATTTCGCGGCTTTACTTCCTGCTCACTACTGCGCAGGTCTGGTCCCGAAATCGCAACTGCGCAGACTCAAGTCCCAAGATATCAGCACCATATCGGGACACTGGCGGCTTCAGATCTCACCAATGGAAAAGAGCGAAGGGGCGTCGGCCATCCTTTTTTTACAGTCTATGAGTGGGAATTGGGCATTCCAACATTGGGAGAAAAGGGGACAAAAATATATATATATATATATTTTTTTAAATGTGCTTTATATATATATACAGTGAGGAAAATAAGTATTTGAACACCCTGCTATTTTGCAAGTTCTCCCACTTGGAAATCATGGAGGGGTCTGAAATTGTCGTCGTAGGTGCATGTCCACTGTGAGAGACATAATCTAAAAAAAAATCCAGAAATCACAATATATGATTTTTTAACTATTTATTTGTATGATACAGCTGCAAATAAGTATTTGAACACCTGTCTATCAGCTAGAATTCTGACCCTCAAAGACCTGTTAGTCTGCCTTTAAAATGTCCACCTCCACTCCATTTATTATCCTAAATTAGATGCACCTGTTTGAGGTCGTTAGCTGCATAAAGACACCTGTCCACCCCATACAATCAGTAAGAATCCAACTACTAACATGGCCAAGACCAAAGAGCTGTCCAAAGACACTAGAGACAAAATTGTACACCTCCACAAGGCTGGAAAGGGCTACGGGGAAATTGCCAAGCAGCTTGGTGAAAAAAGGTCCACTGTTGGAGTAATCATTAGAAAATGGAAGAAGCTAAACATGACTGTCAATCTCCCTCGGACTGGGGCTCCATGCAAGATCTCACCTCGTGGGGTCTCAATGATCCTAAGAAAGGTGAGAAATCAGCCCAGAACTACACGGGAGGAGCTGGTCAATGACCTGAAAAGAGCTGGGACCACCGTTTCCAAGGTTACTGTTGGTAATACACTAAGACGTCATGGTTTGAAATCATGCATGGCACGGAAGGTTCCCCTGCTTAAACCAGCACATGTCAAGGCCCGT
>NC_068304.1:40706169-40716169 GCF_025860055.1 Xyrauchen texanus | reverse complement strand
CAAATGACTCTCACGAGCTGGTTTGTTTGAATCTACAGCACGAAACATACAATAGTAACTCTTGAACAAATGAATCTTATGAGCTGATTCTTTTGAATCTACAATGCAAAATAGACAGCACTAACTCCTGAACAAATGACTCTTATGAACCGATTCTTTTGAATCTACAGCACGAAACAAACAGCACTAACTCCTGAACAAATGACTCTTATGAACCGATTCTTTAGAATCTACAGCACGAAACAAACAGCACTAGCTCCAGAAAAAATGACTCTTATGAACCGATTCTTTAGAATCTACAGCACGAAACAAACAGCACTAGCTCCAGAAAAAATGACTCTTATGAACCGATTCTTTTGAATCTACAGCACGAAACAAACAGCACTAACTCCTGAACAAATAACTCTTATGAACTGATTCTTATTAATCTACAGCACGAAACAAACAGCACTAACTCCTGAACAAATGACTCTTATGAACCGATTCTTTAGAATCTACAGCACGAAAAAAACAGCACTAACTCCAGAACAAATGACTCTTATGAACCGATTCTTTTGAATCTACAGCACGAAACAAACAGCACTAACTCCAGAACAAATGACTCTTATGAACCGATTCTTTAGAATCTACAGCACGAAACAAACAGCACTAACTCCTGAACAAATGACTCTTATGAACCGATTCTTTAGAATCTACAGCACGAAACAAACAGCACTAACTCCAGAACAAATGACTCTTATGAACCGATTCTTTTGAATCTACAGCACGAAACAAACAGCACTAACTCCTGAACAAATGACTCTTATGAGCCGATTCTTTAGAATCTACAGCACGAAACAAACAGCACTAACACCTGAACAAAATACTCTTATGAACCGATTCTTTAGAATCTACAGCACGAAACAAACAGCACTAACTCCTGAACAAATGACTCTTATGAACCGATTCTTTTGAATCTACAGCACAAAACAAACAGCACTAACTCCTGAACAAATGACTCTTATGAACCGATTCTTTAGAATCTACAGCACGAAACAAACAGCACTAACTCCTGAACAAATGACTCTTATGAACCGATTCTTTAGAATCTACAGCACGAAACAAACAGCACTAACTCCTGAACAAATGACTCTTATGAACCGATTCTTTAGAATCTACAGCACGAAACAAACAGCACTAACTCCTGAACAAATGACTCTTATGAGCCGATTCTTTAGAATCTACAGCACGAAACAAACAGCACTTACACCTGAACAAATGACTCTTATGAACCGATTCTTTAGAATCTACAGCACGAAACAAACAGCACTAACTCCAGAACAAATGACTCTTATGAACCGATTCTTTAGAATGTACAGCACGAAACAAACAGCACTAACACCTGAACAAATGACTCTTATGAACCGAGTCTTTTGAATCTACAGCACGAAACAAACAGCACTAACTCCTGAACAAATGACTCTTATGAACCGATTCTTTAGAATCTACAGCACGAAACAAACAGCACTAACTCCAGAACAAATGACTCTTATGAACCGATTCTTTAGAATGTACAGCACGAAACAAACAGCACTAACACCTGAACAAATGACTCTTATGAACCGAGTCTTTTGAATCTACAGCACGAAACAAACAGCACTAACTCCTGAACAAATGACTCTTATGAACCGATTCTTTAGAATCTACAGCATGAAACAAACAGCACTAACTCCTGAACAAATGACTCTTATGAACCGATTCTTTTGAATCTACAGCACGAAACAAACAGCACTAACTCCTGAACAAATGACTCTTATGAACCGATTGTTTTGAATCTACAGCACGAAACAAACAGCACTAACTCCTGAACAAATGATTCTTATGAACCACTTCTTTTGAATCTACAACACGAAACATACAATAGTAACTCCTGAACAGATGATTCTTATGAACCGATTCTTTTGGATCTACAGCATGAAACATACAATAGTAACTCTTGAACAAATGACTCTTGTGATAAGTGGTTGAAAAATATAATCAGTTATATTTTACATCAAATACCAATGTGCACGTTTTTTTTGTTTTTTTGCCCTGTGAAAATGTTGGCAGGGCAAGTAAAATGTAAAGAACTAGAAGGAAAAATCCTTTTGGTTTACGCTCACCCAGAAGTGACCTCTGTAACTGGGCTCGGCTGCGAGCCAAATAAAGGAGCTGATTGGCTTTGATGTGTTCATGGAGAGGGTTAGGGGCATTTAGAGGTCAGAGGTTGGCTCTGAAGAGTCCTGCTCCAGCTGGGATGGCCTGCCTGTAATTTTTGGGAAATTAAGTCACTCCAACTGCTACACATTTACCATCAATCAGAGCTCTTCAGAACGGGGGTCCCTCCACTAAAACCTGTTTTTCTTCCTCGGAAAACTGTGAGGTTCCCATTTTCCCATCTAAGATAAACACTCCCTGACAATCAAGGGACCCCTGTGCTTTGCATCAATGAGCGGCCGGGGCTCTGGTTAGGGTGACCTTTGACCTAGAACTTGTTCATAAAACAGGGAAGTTATTTGACGCCACACATCTCAGAGCGAGTGTAGACGGCAGAAAAAACACAGGCCTGTGGCGGCACTGAAATTCGTTTCCTGTGAGATTTACACACGTGCACCGAGTCACTGCAAATGTGCCAATGCAACATTAAACGTTTGAGGAAACAGACCTCACCTGGCAGGAACAAATGTGAACCTGACATTAAACAATCCTGTAAGAAAGTCTGCACATGAATATCTGGTTCCTGAACATTCAAACATGTTATAAAAAGCATGCATCTGTCCCATATATTCATGCCGTCCTCTCTTGCTGTGCTTCACCCTTAAACCCAACGACTAAAGTTTTGTTTTCACCTTGCAAAGAAGCACAAATGCATCATGGGATTCTGCATTGAAAGATGTGGACCTAGGTTTGTTTCCATGGAAACCGAATGAACGTGCATGACTAAAACTGATGTGCTGTACCGATATACAGTAAATGCTGGTTTTGTGAAAGAGTAGACAATGGGATATTTCATTCAGAAAATGTATTTGTGTATTTATATATATGTATGTATAAAGTATGTGGCCATATTGTCACTTTTAGCATATATTGACCAAAATCAATCCCTTTATCTGGTCTAAACATGAGCCTGTTATTCAGCGTTAGGTCATGTTTACACTGTGATTTAGGCATACAGTATATGGCCGTGTTTTACCTTTCACTGCAGGCTTTCCATGGAGCACAGGTGATGCCCGAGCGGGTTTTTGCACGTTTGCCATTGTACATGTCGCCAATGCCCGTGTAACACTCTGAAACAAGACAACATTATGGAAAAATTGTAAATTTCTTCAGTGGACATCAACAGAACCAGAGATTGCACAAAATAAAAAAGGGGTGTGTATAATAATTAAGGATAATAGAAATCAGACTGAATGTTGCACGCTGTAGATTCAAAAGAACCAGTTCATAAGAGTCATTCATTCAGGAATCGGACTACACTGGTCGGGCTGTGTGTTTCACACTGTAGATTCAAAAGAACCGGTTCATAAGAGTCATTCATTCGGGAATCGGACTACACTGGTCGGGCTGTGTGTTTCACACTGTAGATTCAAAAGAACCGGTTCATAAGAGTCATTCATTCAGGAATCGGACTACACTGGTCGGGCTGTGTGTTTCACACTGTAGATTCAAAAGAACCGGTTCATAAGAGTCATTCATTCGGGAATCGGACTACACTGGTCGGGCTGTGTGTTTCACACTGTAGATTCAAAAGAACCGGTTCATAAGAGTCATTCATTCAGGAATTGGACTACACTGGTCGGGCTGTGTGTTTCACACTGTAGATTCAAAAGAACCGGTTCATAAGAGTCATTCATTCGGGAATCGGACTACACTGGTCGGGCTGTGTGTTTCACGATGTAGATTCAAAAGAACCGGTTCATAAGAGTCATTCATTCAGGAATCGGACTACACTGGTCGGGCTGTGTGTTTCACGATGTAGACTCAAAAGAACCGGTTCATAAGAGTCATTCATTCAGGAATCGGACTACACTGGTCGGGCATTGTGTGTTTCACGATGTAGATTCAAAAGAACCGGTTCATAAGAGTCATTCATTCGGGAATCGGACTACACTGGTCGCATTGTGTGTTTCGCGATGTAGATTCAAAAGAACCGGTTCATTATATTAATTTGTTTGGGAATCGGACTACACTGGTTTCGCTGAATGTTTTGCGCTGTGGATTCAAAAGAACCGGTTCATAAGAGTCATCTGTTCGGGGATCAGATGACATTGGTCACTACACACAGTACATTCAGAAATTATTCAGACCATTTTTTTTTTACATTTTGATATGTTGAAGCATTATGGCCATTACGTAAACTCCCAATCAATCTACACTCCATATCCCATAATGACAAAACAAAACGCAGATTTGTAATAACTTTGCAAATGTATTAAAAAGAACAAATCTGAAATATTACATTGATATAAGCATTCAGACACTCAGTTGAAGCACCTTTGGCAGCGATTACAGCCTCAAGTCTTTTGGGGTATGATGCAACAAGCTTTGCGCACCTGGATTTGGACATTTTCTGCCATTCTTCTCAACAGATCCTCTCAAGCTCTGTCTCAGCCATTTTCAGATCTCTCCAGAGATGTTCGATTGGGTTCAAGTCCGGGACCAGTCCCCCAGTACCTGCCGCTGAAAAACAGCCCCACAGTGTGATGCTGCCACCACCATGCTTCAGCGTTGGGATGGTATTGCACAGGTGATGAGCGGTGCCTGGCTTCCTCCAGACATGATGCTTGGAATTGAGGCCAAACAATTCAATAGTCATTTCATCAGACCAGACAATCTTGAGTCCTTTAGGTGCTTTTATGTGTCTGAGGAGAGGCGTCCGTCTGGCCACTCCGCCATAAAGCCCAGATCGGTGGAGTGTTGCAGTGATGGTCGTCCTTCTGCAAGTTTCATCTCCACACATGATCTCTGGAGCTCAACCAGAGTGACCATCGGGTTCTTGGTCACCTCTCTTACAAAAGCCCTTCTCCACCGATTGCTCAGTTTGGCCGGGCGGAGAGCTCTAGGAAGAGTCCTGGTTGTCCCAAACTTCCACTTAAGAATTACAGAGGCCCCTGTGCTCTTGGGAACATTGTAGCCTTCCCCAGATCTGTGGCTCGACACAACCCTGTCTCTGAGCTCATGGCTTGGGTTTTGCTCTGATATGCATTTTCAGCTATAATACCTTATATAGACATGTATGTGCCTTTCCAAATCATGTCCAATCAATTACATTTGCAACAGGTGACTCCAATCAAAGTGTAGAAACATCTCAAAGATGATGCAGAGAAGTGAGATGCACCTGAGCTAAATCTCAAGTGTCATAGCAAAGGGTCTGAATACATACTACTAGCAGTAGTGCTTAAAGAAACACAGCAAGAACAGCAGCTAAATCGATCTTAACATGAGTCCTTCTATGAAGTGTCTCCCGGGTCCTGCCAGTCACACGAAGCTGTCAGCAGTGATTAATGCTTGACTCATGCGGTCTCGTTCCCACACTGCGGCGCCTGCTCGCTGTACATGTTTCAAACAGCCCCCATTAGTGGCCGTGGAGATTGGACTACAAGGACCGCCGTTGTCACGAATTGCAGACAACGAAGGCAGACGAAGGTTCAGGATCCAAATGCAGCTTTCTTTATTATAAACAAAACACAAAGGAAAACCCTCAATGGGGAAATAAACATGAACAGAGAACTAGGGCAGGGAACACAGACCAGGCTAACTACATTAACAAACATTCAACGAAAGACAAGGACTGAACCAAAAACCAGGATATAAATACACAAGGACAGGATGATTACAAATGATAAACAGGTGTGAACAAAGACACAAAATGGCAGTGATGATGACAGGTGGATACTGGGAAGTGTAGTTCTTTAAACAATAGACTAGTGAGACAGTGGAGCTAAACAATGGACAAAAGTGAACCTATGGAAAATAAAAAGGGACAAAAATGGAAACCAAAGGGGCAACGATAAAACAAGATAAGGTAACCCTAACATAGCCCCCCCTCTAAGGATCGGATCCCAGACGATCCTAAAAGAAAAAACACCAAAAGACAAAAAGGAACCCACAGAAAACAAAATGATGGCACCGGGGGCACAGAGGGCAGGCAGGAAGTCCAATGGGGCACAGAGGGCAGGCAGGAAGTCCAAGGGGGCACAGAGGGCAGGCAGGAAGTCCAAGGGGGCACAGAGGGCAGGCAGGAAGTCCAATGGGGCACAGAGGGCAGGCAGGAAGTCCTAGGGGGCACAGAGGGCAGGCAGGAAGTCCTAGGGGGCACAGAGGACAGGCAGGAAGTCCAAGGGGCACAGAGGGCAGGCAGGAAGTCCAAGGGGGCACAGAGGAGCAGACAGGCAGTCCAGGGGGCAACGAGGGGCAGACAGGCAGTCCAGGGGGGCACAGAGGGCAGGCAGGAAGTCCAATGGGGCACAGAGGGCAGGCAGGAAGTCCTGTGGGGCACAAAGGGCAAGGACAGGTTCAGGTGGTCTGGGAGCTGGCCACAGGGCAAGGATAGGTTCAGGAGGCCTGGGAGCTGGCCACAGGGCAAGGATAGGTTCAGGAGGTCTGGGAGCTGACCACCGGGCAAGGATAGGTTCGGGGAACCGGGGAGGAGGCCACTGGACAGGAACAGGGTCAGGGGGCCTGGGAAGAGGCCACAGGTCAAGGGCTGGGTCAGGGGGCCTGGAAGGAGGCCCTAGAGGCGGTGACCTGGAAGGCTCGGGAGGCGGAGCCGTAGGAGGCTCGGGAGGCGGAGCCATAGGAGGCTCTGGAGATGGAGCCATAGGACGCTTGGGGAGAAGGGTGGAAGACTCGAGAGGCTCTGGAGGCGGAGCCCTGGAAGGCTCAAGAGGCTTGAGAGGCGGAGCCCTGGGAGGCTCAAGAGGCTTGAGAGGCGGAGCCCTGGGAGGCTCAAGAGGCTTGAGAGGCGGAGCCCTGGGAGGCTCAAGAGGCTTGAGGGGTGGAGCCCTGGAAGGCTCGAGAGGCGGAGCCCTGGAAGGCTTGAGAGACTTGAGAGGCGGAGCCCTGGAAGGCTCGAGGTACGGAGCCCTGGAAGGCTCGAGAAGCTTGAGAGGCAGAGCCCTGGGAGGCTTGAGAGGTGGAGCTCTGGGAAGCTCAAGAGGCGGAACCCTGGGAGGCTCGAGAGACTCGAGAGGCAGAGCTCTGGGAAGCTTGAGAGGCAGAGCTCTGGGAAGCTCGAGAGGAGAAGCCCTGGGAGGCTCGAGAGGAGCCCTGGAAGACTCGGTAGACGAAGCACTGGAAAGCTCGGAAGGCGGAGCTCTGGAAAGCTCGGAAGGCAGAGCTCTGGAAAGCTCGGGATGCTCGGAAGACGCTGACACTTGGACGGGCACGACCACTGGCACTGGCTCTTGGACGGTCATGGCTACTGGCACTGGCTCTTGGACGGTCATGGCTACTGGCACTGGCTCAGGGACGGTCGAGGCTACAGGCGCTGGCTCAGGGACGGTCGAGGCTACAGGCGCTGGCTCAGGGACAGTCGAGGCTACAGGCGCTGGCTCAGGGACGGTCGAGGCAACAGGCGCTGGCTCACTGACCTCCGAGGCGACAGGCACTGGCTCACTGACTTCTGAGGCGACAGGCACTGGCTGGGTGACCGTGGTATGTGCTGGCTTGGGTTCGCTGACCGTGGCTGACGAGGGCTCTGGCTCGCAGACCGGGGCAGGCGAGGGCTCTGGCTCGCAGACTGGGGCAGGCGAGAGCTCTGGCTCGCTGACCGGGGCAGGCGTGGGCTGGAAGGCGGAATCCCGTCTTCTCTCCCTCCTCCGGGCAGACGAAGAGGGCCGCGCTGGCTCACTGACCTCTGAGGTGACAGGCATTGGTTCACTGATATCTGGGACGACAGGCACTGGTTCACTGACATCGGAGGCTACAGGCACTGGTTCACTGACATCGGAGGCTACAGGTTTGCTCACCGTGACATGCGTGGGCTCTGGCTCGCTCACAGTGATATGTGTGGGCTCTGACTCGCTCACAGTGATATGCGTGGGCACTGGTTTGCTCACAGTGATATGCGTGTGTACTGGTTTGCTCACCGTGATCGGCGTGAGCCGGGAGGCGAAAGCCTGTCTTCTCCTCCTCCTCCGGGCAGACGAAGTGGACCGTACTGGCTCGCTGGCCGTGGCAGGAATGAAGGGACGAACCACGGGCGAATGGAGGGTTACCACTGTGGGAGGAGTGGCAGGGTTCTCCTCGATGACGCCCACAGTGAACGGTGAAGCGCAGACCAGCAGAGTCTCTTCAATGAACTCGAGGAGCGTCCAGCCGCGCGTCGACGGTGGTAACCGCTCCTGGAGCGCACAATCCAGGTTGGCCTGAAAAAACACCACCAGGTCGGAGTCAGGGAATTCGGTGGCACTCGCAATCGCGAGGAAATCGCGGATGTGGTCCTCCACCGGACGGTTTCCCTGCCTAAGGCTGAGCAGACGGCAGCTTGCTCGCAGAACCGCTGGATCCATTGTTTTGGTCTATCGTTCTGTCACGAATTGCAGACAACGAAGGCAGACAAAGGTTGAGGATCCAAATGCAGCTTTCTTTATTATAAACAAAACACAAAGGAAAACCCTCAATGGGGAAATAAACATGAACAGAGAACTAAGGCAGGGAACACAGACCAGGCTAACTACATTAACAAACATTCAACGAAAGACAAGGACTGAACCAAAAACCAGGATATAAATACACAAGGACAGGATGATTACAAATGATAAACAGGTGTGAACAAAGACACAAAATGGCAGTGATGATGACAGGTGGATACTGGGAAGTGTAGTTCTTTAAACAATAGACTAGTGAGACAGTGGAGCTAAACAAGGGACAAAAGTGAACCTATGGAAAACAAAAGGGACAAAAATGGAAACCAAAGGGGCAACGGTAAAACAAGACAAGGTAACCCTAACAGCCGTGAACTGATGCCAAGACAGCAAAGATGCAAGAAAGAGCAAACGAAAGAGAGAGAGAGCTGAAGAGTTTTAGAGCATCATGCAAATAACTTGCAGGGAGGATTAATAGGAACAAAGGCATGGCAAGTTGAAAGTCTTTTTGAGGGTTGTTTTGAAATGCAAAGCAGTTTTGATTTTGTCAGAATGGCAGTGAAACACAACTGGAGGGATGCCAAACACAACATCACGGCAAACTAAATCACGCCAGCAAATTATAAACGTCTTTCTGAAATGCAAATATGAGTAACATGTTTGATTGTTGGTCGCTGTCTGTAAACTCGACTGCTGCACTGACGCTCAGAGGTTGAGAGAAGGCAATCAGGACCTATTAAATGCGTCTGTCCGGCAATGCGATGCAAGACGATTAAACTGTAATGTGTTGTGTATGTTATGTGCTGAAGAAGTGTCTCTAATAGCCACTAGAGGCCTCTCGCACTCACACATCGCTGAATCAAACGCTGAAGGAGAAGCGCTGTTTGTTTACAAACCTTTATGGATACCATACCATTTCACAGCTGTAAAAAGAATGTATATCTACAGTAAGAGCAGTAAAATACAAAACACAGCATGTGCATATACTATACAGTGAATGTACTGTAAATGTACGGGATACTCCACGGCTAAGCGTGCACTAAACGATTTTAAATGCACGATGTGGCGGCAACCACCTGACGCGAAGCAGTTCTTCACATCCACATCGTGCATTTAAAATCGTTTAGTGCACGCTTAGCTGTGGAGTATCCCATACATTTACAGTACATTCACTGTATAGTATATGCACATGCTGTGTTTTGTATTTTACTGCTCTTACTGTAGATATACATTCTTTTTCAAAGTCAGTTAATGCACAGACACATGCATTGATATCTTAACTACAAAATATCAATCAAACATTTTCACTGGTCTTGCCCAGGAAAAAAGATACAGTTCAGTGAACACACATTGAGCTGTTGTGACAACTTGCCCCAATATTGGGGCATATACTA
>NC_068304.1:40701169-40703669 GCF_025860055.1 Xyrauchen texanus | reverse complement strand
CATATGTTGACCAGATTAAGAATGATTACATGTCATTTAAGCTTGTTCTTCACACAACCTTGCACAGATGCACGCAAAAACAGGTTCGGTGTAACTTGTCTGTCATGCCAAACAGTAAGCTTATTTCATTAGCTTACTTGTCGCACATTGATCTGAGAAGCAGGAACGATGGCTCACAATTCCCGGATGATACTTGGATGTGCGGTTGTTACTGAGAAACATCTGACCACTAGATTGTCACATGCTTGTCACATGACTACAATATGGTAACTTATTATGAAATATATGTGTTGCAGGTCAGAGGTCGGAGGTCGTGATCATACACACCCTGTCTGTTATCAGGCTAATCAAGCCTCCGAGAGGGATAAAGGCTGACTGCGGAGGATTGTGCGGGAGAGAGAGATCATTTACGAACATGTCCTTCATGTGTGTGTGTGTTTGTCTTTTGGTTTAAGTTATTCATTAAAATATTATTTATATTATCAAGCCGGTTCTCGCCTCCTCCTTTCCATTGACTGCTTTACAACATGTTTAAACAATATTACTTAATTCCTTGCATTTATACAGTGCTTTTCTAGACACTCAAAGCACTTTACATAGTATAGGGGGTGTGCAGCCTCCACCTGGATGATGTGATGGCAGCCATAGTGCACCAGTACACCCACCACACCAGCTATTGGTGGAGAGGAGAGAGTAGAGTGATGTAGCCAATTCTGGGATGGGGATAAGTAGGAGACTATGATAGATAAGGGCCAATGTGGGCAATTTGGCCAGCACACCGGGGTTAAACCCCTACTCTGTGTTTTAAGAGTTATTCTTACTTGCAGTGGTAGTTTTGGGGCATGTAGTCGTGGCGATGGGGAAACTGGGCGTCCCACCTTTGGCAGGTCACTCCCTCGGGGGTAATGCCCTCCGTTCCACGATAATCCTCACCGCGTCCACGGAAGCAAGCCGTTGTGTTGTCAATGTCAACGCCAGTGTTTGTGTCTGAGTAAACAGAGAGAAAGAGGGAACGATAATATCACTCCTTAGGCACGATGAACGGTGAATCATGGATTCACCATTAACTGTAAGACTGAGGTCCCTCAGGGAGGAATAACAGCCGCTTTGTCCGCCTTAAGGGAAAGAAATGCTTCCGAAATGAGTCAAAGCGGTCACTATGTCTGTGACAAATGCTAAAACAGTAGTCTTTGAGAACACAACAGAGATATATTGTTTGCGTCCATGCATCTTATTGCAATAAATTCTGTTCATTAGAGGTATTATTTTACCTCCTGTTAGCGTCTCAGCCGTCTAATGAAGCTAACAGCTTGGGGATATGGGCCAAAGATCTGCTAATAAAACCCAAAGTCAAACCTTCAAACCCATCCAACACACTGTGTGCACTTGAGAAGATATTAAAATCATTAATGCCAAATGCATGTGCTGTTAGAATATTTGAGTAATGCTAGGTTAGCATTGTTCAGCAGCGTTTAAATACTTTACTCGGGCAGTGGTGCATATCGTCATCAAGATAAACGCAAAGGTCAAGCAGTTGAAAACAACGGGGGACGTTGTGACTCAGAGCCTTGCTGTGTTTACTACAGAGGGGTACGGTATGTTTTATGAGCTTCTTTTAGCTTTATAGAAGATCAGATAGACTTATTAGGGAGGACGCAACTTCTGCAATTAGTTTAAACCTACTTCTTGTGAAAGCAGAAGCGGCTATAAAGATTTCCACAGGTGGGACGTTAAGTGACATACATGGCTGAAGTAAGCCGGACTATGAAATCTCATGGATCAATATTTACAGAGTAATACTTTGTTTAATAGTGGGTGGTAAAAAAGTCCCCAAAAACTCAAAATGAATTCCAAAAAGAGCAACATGTGTCGCTTATATAATAGTGTCATTTTGGACTCTCAACACTGTTGACATTATTGTTTTATGTGAATAAATAAAAGGCACATTTCTAGTTTCAACATTATTTGTACTTCATATCTTTGTTTTTGTTGGACAAGAAAAACTAGCTTCATAGCATGTGACCCACATTTGCATTTTGACCATTGAAAATGGGTCACATTTAACAATTTGCACGTGGAGCCACATTGAGAGCCCCATAACTCTTAGATTTAACCATGCAGGGCCTTAAATTAGCATATAAAAAGTAAAGTTTGTTCTGAACCAGAATCTAAAAGGATATTAAGATATCTTGAATACTTTTAGAGTTAGAGTCACTCGATCTTTGGAAAAACAACACAAAATAGTGTTATTTCCCATATTTGGACTCACACAATTTGTATATAGTGCAACAAGAAGTGCTGAAGTCCACTGGTTTTAGGAATAGACATACCCATCTATGTGTAAAAGTAAAATAATGACCATGTCACCTTTCTAAGATAATTTTTTTGACCTGTAGTTTTGCTCCAAAATCATACCAGAAAATCGAATAGTAAAACAGTAAATATTGATCGATGGCATTTAATATTTTGGCTTTCGTCATCGTTTATGTTTATCTTGCTT
>NC_068304.1:40658669-40696169 GCF_025860055.1 Xyrauchen texanus | reverse complement strand
GTATTGTATAGAATCATATATTATAGTGTAGTATAGCATAGTATAATATAGTATAGTATAGTATAGTATAGTATAGTATAGCATACTATATTATAGTATAGCATAGTATCGTATAGTATAGTATAGTATATTATAGTATAGCATAGTATTGAGTATAGTATAATATAATATATTATATTATTGTATATTATAGTATAGTATTGTATAACATCATATATTATAGTGTAGTATTGCATAGTATCATATACTATAGTATAGTATAGCATACTATATTATAGTATAGCATAGTATCGTATATTATAGTATAGTATAATATAATATTTTATATTATTGTATATTATAGTATAGTATTGTATAGCATCATATATTGTAGTATATTATAGTATAATATAGTATAGTATAGCATAGTATCGTATAGTATAGTATAGTATAGTATAGCATAGTATCATACAGTATAGTATAGCATAGTATCATATAGTATAGTATAGTATAGTATACTATATTATAGTATAGCATAGTATCGTATACTATAGCATACTATATTATAGTATAGCATAGTATCGTATAGTATAGTATAGTATAGTATAGTATAGTATAGCATAGTATCGTACAGTATAGTATAGCATAGTATATTATAGTATAGTATAGTATAGTACAGTATAGTATAGTATAGTATCGTACAGTATAGTATAGCATAGTATCGTACAGTATAGTATAGCATAGTATCGTATAGTATAGTATAGTATAGTATAGTATAGTATAGTATAGCATAGTATCGTATAGTATAGTATAGTATAGCATACTATATCATAGTATAGCATAGTATCGTATATTATAGTATAGTATAGCATACTATATCATAGTATAGCATAGTATCGTATAGTATAGTATAGCACACTATATCATAGTATAGCATAGTATTGTACAGTATAGTATAGTATAGTATAGTATCGTATAGTATAGTATAGCATACTATATCATAGTATAGCATAGTATCGTACAGTATAGTATAGTATAGCATACTATATCATAGTATAGCATAGTATCGTATATTATAGTGTAGTATAGCATACTATATCATAGTATAGCATAGTATTGTATAGTATCGTATAGTATAGCATAGTATCGTATAGTATAGTATAGCATACTATATCATAGTATAGCATAGTATCGTATAGTATAGTATAGCACACTATATCATAGTATAGCATAGTATTGTACAGTATAGTATAGTATAGTATCGTATAGTATAGTATAGCATACTATATCATAGTATAGCATAGTATCGTACAGTATAGTATAGCATACTATATCATAGTACAGCATAGTATCGTATATTATAGTATAGTATAATATAATATATTATTGTATATTATAGTATAGTACTGTATAGCATCATATATTATAGTGTAGTATAGCATAGTGTCGTATAGTATAGTATAGCGTACTATATCATAGTATAGCGTAGTATAGTATAGTATAGCATACTATATCATAGTATAGCATAGTATTGTATATTATAGTATAGTATATTCTATTATAGTATTGTATAGCATAGTATTGTATAGTATCATATTATATTATAGTATGGTATATTATAGTACATAATGTTATAGTATATTATAGTATAGTATAGTATTGTATAGTATTGTATATTGTATTATAGTATATTATATAATAGTATATTATAGTAGAGTATAGTATATTATATTATAGTAGAGTATATTTTATTATAGTATATTATATTATAGTATATTATATTATAGTATATTATATAATAGTATAGTATATTATATTATAGTAGAGTATATTGTATTATAGTATATTATATAATAGTATAGTATAGTATATTATATTATAGTAGAGTATATTGTATTATAGTATATTATATAATAGTATAGTATAGTATAGTATAGCATAGTATCATACAGTATAGTATAGCATAGTATCATATAGTATAGTATAGTATAGTATACTATATTATAGTATAGCATAGTATCAGATAACTATAGCATACTATATTATAGTATAGCATAGTATCGTATAGTATAGTATAGTATAGTATAGCATAGTATCGTACAGTATAGTATAGCATAGTATATTATAGTATAGTATAGTATAGTACAGTATAGTATAGTATAGTATCGTACAGTATAGTATAGCATAGTATCGTACAGTATAGTATAGCATAGTATCAGTATAGTATAGTATAGTATAGTATAGCATAGTATCAGTATAGTATAGTATAGTATAGCATACTATATCATAGTATAGCATAGTATCAGTATATTATAGTATAGTATAGCATACTATATCATAGTATAGCATAGTATCAGTATAGTATAGTATAGCACACTATATCATAGTATAGCATAGTATTGTACAGTATAGTATAGTATAGTATCGTATAGTATAGTATAGCATACTATATCATAGTATAGCATAGTATCGTACAGTATAGTATAGTATAGCATACTATATCATAGTATAGCATAGTATCGTATATTATAGTGTAGTATAGCATACTATATCATAGTATAGCATAGTATTGTATAGTATCGTATAGTATAGCATAGTATCGTATAGTATAGTATAGCATACTATATCATAGTATAGCATAGTATCGTATAGTATAGTATAGCACACTATATCATAGTATAGCATAGTATTGTACAGTATAGTATAGTATAGTATCGTATAGTATAGTATAGCATACTATATCATAGTATAGCATAGTATCGTACAGTATAGTATAGTATAGCATACTATATCATAGTACAGCATAGTATCGTATATTATAGTATAGTATAATATAATATATTATTGTATATTATAGTATAGTACTGTATAGCATCATATATTATAGTGTAGTATAGCATAGTGTCGTATAGTATAGTATAGCGTACTATATCATAGTATAGCGTAGTATTGTATAGTATAGTATAGCATACTATATCATAGTATAGCATAGTATTGTATATTATAGTATAGTATATTCTATTATAGTATTGTATAGCATAGTATTGTATAGTATCATATATTATATTATAGTATGGTATATTATAGTACATAATGTTATAGTATATTATAGTATAGTATAGTATTGCATAGTATTGTATATTGTATTATAGTATATTATATAATAGTATATTATAGTAGAGTATATTTTATTATAGTATATTATATTATAGTATATTATATTATAGTATATTATATAATAGTATAGTATAGTATATTATATTATAGTAGAGTATATTGTATTATAGTATATTATATAATAGTATAGTATAGTATATTATATTATAGTAGAGTATATTGTATTATAGTATATTATATTATAGTATATTATATTATAGTATATTATATAATAGTATAGTATAGTATATTATATTATAGTAGAGTATATTGTATTATAGTATATTATATAATAGTATAGTATAGTATATTATATTATAGTAGAGTATATTTTATTATAGTATATTATATTATAGTAGAGTATATTGTATTATATTATTTTATGCAATAGTATTATATTTCTGCCCTGTATGCACCATAGGTGTAGATCTAATTTGGGAACTTGAAAATGTTCCAATTCTTCCACTTAGAAAATGCTTTAACTTTATACAATTTTTATTTGTATTTTAATGACTATTAAAATTTCTCAGTATCATTATTCATGTGTAATTTATTGTCCAACCTCTTCTAACACAGTTTATGAATGCCGTTGTCACGTGGTATCTGTTTTATCTATTTTTCGAAGCATATTTCAGGTTGCAAGTCGTTTTTGATTACTGCAAATAATTTTTCTGTTAGATTTCCCAGATCTTAGGTTAAATTCTTGAAATTAATAGATTTTATCAAGCATACTCTCTGTGTACACATGATTCCTGTCCAAGTCAAAAAACGTCCAGATTTCTGTGTGCAACCCAACGGAGGATTCTGCTTTTACGGCCGGTAACCGTCCTCTAGAGGAAGACATCTTTGCAACTGAATGTCTGTGCCAGGTAAAGGGGGTCCATTATGAAAATGCAATTTCAGATTTTTTTATGAGTGCAAAAGCATTTAAGGAAAATTGCATGTCTCTCCATATTGCGTCACATTGTCCATCAAGTGTATCACATATCACCTATTTCTTCCGTATTGTGCTGCCCAAGTGGCCAGTTCTATTCATCAAAAGAAATTTGGGGAAATGATCTGAGACAAAGTTACTTGCATGAGACTCATCTGAGATCTCACTGTGAGCAATAAAACAGCAACTTCTGCTGAACTCACCCTCTGAGCACTGCGGGATGCTGCAGTCCTGGTGTCGTAGTTTCGGGTCTGTGGTGAAGCACCAGGGACCTGTTGTGGTGTTGTCTGGGTTACGACATAAATTCTCCCGCAGATCTCTGTGCTTGTTCCTCTGGGGTAAGAAACTGATGGAGTGAGGAGAGAAACAGGAAACACTGGAGAAATTCTTCATAATTATTATATCCACAACATTCCAAACTGATGATCTTAATAGTTCAGTGGCGAACTGACATCAAATATTCTTTACATTCTTTCTCGACTTTGAATACAGAAACATTATTACAACTGAACAAACAATCACTCATACGAGAATTTTACTGGGTGTCACATGACATAGTAAAGACTTACGGCCAAGTACAACAGGCCATCTCAATCACTTATATGTATATTAATCAGAGCGACACGATTAGTGCTGTATTTAATATTAAACTGAAGTTTCTATACGGGTTGTAAAATGCAACATGATGCACCGATCTGACAAAGACTTTTCCATGCATTGACTGTGGAATTTAAGAATCGATTATCCATCCTATATTAATACCCAATGCGGTCTCAGTTTACACAAGCCTTCTAGCAACAGACGCGGAGCACGCGAGATTGAAAGGATAAAAGTAAACATTCGTACGTTAGAGCGTAAATGGGTGGACGGATGCTGCCGAGTTCATTATTCACAACTGTCCATTTCACCAAAGCAGGTTAAGTGACGTTGCTTTCTTCTCCGATTATGATATATTATGTGTTTATTACTTTACATCTCTGTTGTTCTTTGTACACTCAGTGCCACAGAATGCACAATATTGGGGATAGGAAGCGATTTCAGGCTGTTCTGAAGGGTACTGACCAGTTTAAAACTCAATGCCAGCTGATTAAAGTTACTATGATGGTCAATGCTGGTGGCAACTGCTGAAAGATGAAACTGTGATTGCAAACCAGAGCCGACTCTCCCATTGAAAATTAATTGGAAACTGAATTGCCTTTATACACAACAAACAGATTTTATTTCTATGACCCGCTTGATTTAAACATGCGTCTAATCTGTCTGCGTATGACATATTTCATTTATAATTATTGATGCAATAAATATTAACGTGATATGATATGATAGTCTATAATTCTTATTATGTTTGTGTGTGTGAGTGTGTGTGTGTGTGTGTGTGAGCATGTGAGCATGTGAGAGTGTGAGTGAGAGTATTTGAGTTTGTGTATGTGTGCTTTGTGTGTGAGTGTGAGCATGTGAGTGTGTGTGTGAGCATGTGAGTGTGTGTGTGTGTGAGCATGTGAGAGTGTGAGTGAGAGTGTTTGAGTTTGTGTGTGAGTTTTTGTGTGTATGTGTGTGTGTGTGCTTGTGTGTGTGAGTATGTGTGTTTGTGTGCGTGAGCATGTGAGTGTGTGTGTGTTTGTGAGAGTGTGTGAGTATGTGTGTTTGTGTGTGTGAGTGTGCATGCATGTGAGTGTGTTTGTGTGTGTGTGTGTGCTTATGTGTGTGAGTATGTGTGTTTGTTTGTGTGCTTGTGTGTGTGAGTATGTGTGTTTGTGTGTGTGTGTGCGTGCATGTGAGTGTGTTTGTGTGTGTGTGCATGAGCATGTGAGTGTGTGTGTGTTTGTGAGAGTGTGTGTGAGTATGTGTGTTTGTGTGTGTGAGTGTGTGTGTGTGCGTGCATGTGAGTGTGTGTGTGAGCATGTGAACATGTGAGTGTGTGTGTGTGTTAGAGTGTGTGTGTGCATGTGTTTGTGTTTTTGTGTGTGTGTGTGTGTGTGAGTATGTGTGTGTGTGTGTGTGTGTGTGTGTGTGTGTGTGGAGTGTGGTTGTGTGTGTGAGCATGTGCGTGTGTGTGTGTGTGTGAGTGAGAGTGTTTGTGTGAGAGAGAGTATGTGTGTTTGTGTGAGAGAGAGAGTGTGTGTGTGTGTGTGTGTGTGTGTGTGTGTGTGTGTGTGTATGTGAGCATGTGTGTGTGTGTGTGTGTGAGCATATGTGTGTGTGTGTGTGTGTGTGTGCATGTGTGTGAGCATGTGTGTGTGTGTGTGTGCCAAACCTACATGGTCTTAAATGCATCTGTCACTCTAGAGCTCATGTCTGGTGAATGTATATGATGTCTAAATTAAGAACATTCAGTAAAAACCAGGCGTGTAAACAAATATGGTATTGTATTGTATGATACGACGCTCAATGTACAATACCATATGCATCGTACGATACTTAAATAAACACATTATATAGTGTAATTAAAACCAAGCAGTCTCCTAGGTGGCACGGATTGCTCACAGGAAAGCAGGTCTACAGTACATATGCGATGAGAAAGAAATCTGTGGCTAATTAGGCGACCTACAGGCACGGGCGGAATTTGTGAACGTTCAGGTCCGTTGGCTTTTCGAGATGATGAAACATGCCTGTAATGTTTTACAGTCAAGCATGTATAAAAGCTGGAACTGGATAAACAGCATCTTATTCCTGCAACAAAAAAAGAATGTATATCTACAGTATACATTCCCCATTCAAGCAGTAGCCACAAGCATTGCTAGTGAATTTCTGTCCATAATTATCTTCTATTAAAGACGTGTTCTCCATTATGTATCTTATCTCAGCCGTGTGCTGCTTTCTGTCAAACTCCCACTTACCCACAAAACCTCAAACCCTCCAAACATGACATCTGCTCCAGCATTGCACAGGGCTTGTTTATTTTTAGATCTCAGTGTATATTTTGGGTAATCTTGTATTGAAATGTTTATACATAGGCATAATCATGCACAAACGTCTACTTTAGGGGCGCAAGTACGGAAGCAATTGTTTGGAAATGTATTGGCTGTCATTGACATAATTGACTCCACTTCTGAGAACTGCAGAGCTGCACTGACTGTCACACTCGAATGAATCAAAGCCAGTGAGACAGCTCGAATACAACTGCACACTCATCATCATTAGAGACTGATGGAGATTTTTTACGACTCATGGAGCCTGTTTTTCCATTAGCTACCTAATAGCGAGCTGTGCCCATATATAAACAAGCAGAAACATACCAAGGAGATGTTAAAAGCTATCTGCACTTGAGCACAAGCACCAGAGAAATGCAAAGAGTGGGGAATAGAGTTTAATTGCCCGTAGAGAGCGAGCGATCGCAGAATGGGAGGTAAAGAGGTTGAGTAAGGACTTACTTGTGTTCATGAGGAGTTTTTGAATTCCAGTGCTGGCACTGGACTCCGCTCTTGGTTGCTGATCTCTTCCCTTTGTAGTTCAGGCCATTGCCAACGATGCATTCTCTCACAAAGTCTATTGGATGACAAGTGTGAAGCCACTTCTTAGTGATGCCTCAAAAAAAGTCATGCATCCGATTAAGTCACTCACACAGTGTTTTTTTTTGACTCGTTGACTCGTTGTGCACGACACCGCGGAGACTCACAGCATGTGGAGGCTCATGCTACTCTCCACGATCCACACACAACTCACCACACGCCCCATTGAGAGAACCACTAATCACCACCACGAGGAGGTTACCCCATGTGACTCTACCCTCCCTAGCAACCGAGCCAATCTGGTTACCCCATGTGACTCTACCCTCCCTAGCAACCGGCCCAACTTGGTTGCTAAGGAGACCTGGCTGGAGTCACTCACCACAAGCCCCATTGAGAGCGAGAACCACTAATCATGACCACGAGGACCAGGGCTGGACTGGGAAGAGAAATCGGCCCAGGATTTTACATAGCAAGTGGCCCAAAAGTAGAGCGGGGGTGTGGGGGGGTGTTCGCTGGGCTTTTCTGCATATCGCGGCGTCGTTTTGTGGTCCGTTTTGCATAACGCGGTGGCTCATTTTAGCTTATCGCGGCCCATTCGGCCCATTTCGCGGCCGACCCACCGGCCTGCTCGGTTGTCCAGATGGCCACTCTGCCCCTGTTCTGCCCCAAAGTGCGTCAGCCCACTGGGGAAATGCCCGGTATGCCAGATTACCTGTCCCTTACAAGGAGGCTACCCCATGTGACTCTACCCTCCCTAGCAACCAGGCCGATTTGGTTGCTTAGGAGACCCGGCTGGAGTCACTCAGCACGCCCTGGATTCAAACTCACGACTCCAGGTGTGATAGTCAGCGTCAATACTCGCTGAGATACACAGACCCCCCAAGTTTAGGAGTTTGTCAGTGGTGAAATATATTGACAAAGTCAGCAGAAACCCCAGTCTGAACTTTGTGTTTTTAGGTAAAGAGCAACAGGTTCATGAGCTGCAAGTGAACATAAAGTGCTTCAGATTTCTAAAGATCTGCAATACTTTGGGTATCTTAGAAGTTAAATAGATAACAGTGGCAATTTTACTTCCAGTGACTAAGAGTGAATTTTAGTAGATTTTTGGAGTGACTGAATGAATGTAGATGGAGTGTGTCATCATCACATGGACACTGATCTCACATGTTCACACTGAAACTGAATCCTCAAGAGTCCAATGTTTGGCATAGGTTTAGGAACAGCTCTTCACATTATGAAAGCCCTCAGTGTTGATCACGCCAGCATAAGCTGTGTTTGTATTAGGGATGAGACCAATTTCACTGACGTTTAAACAAACATTTAAGTACCTTCAGAAAACAGTCAAAAAAATGGTGTTTAAAATACTTAATTATTACAAATCCGATGCTGCATTCTGCTGAAAGGCATTTATCTGCGTCCTGTTCGCCTTGCATTATCATCATTGTACATACAGAACATGACACGCGTTCACTGAATCAATGTTAGCGGATACGGGATTATTTATTGAATCCAAGCTATCCACCTTTTAACACAGGTAGTGAAATTACCCATTATGCATAGCGAGTTCTTCCAATGTGGATGCAAGGCTTTGCAACGTACTCCCATTACCAAGCACTATGATATTACTAACAACACTCAAAAATGGAAGAACAGTCTGTGTTTACTTAACGTAAATCACTTTCTCACTAATGTCTGCGCATGCACATTAGGTTTTGACACAATCCTGAATAGACGAGAACACAATCACACGCACATTTGCACGGTAAAGTTACTAGACTCTAGCGCTCTATGCACGCTCTAGCGCGCTCTATGCACGCCCTGTATGAGGTTCCATGAGCACTGATGGTCTGACACCATCAGCACTCTGTGTGTGTATCACAGATAGGGAGAAAGCTGATCTTCAGAAAGCTGACAGCATCTCTGCTTGAGTGACAACAGGTGATCACACGCTCCTTCTCTCTCTCTCTCTCTCTCTCTCTCTCTCTATCTCTCTCTCCTCTCTTCTCTTCTCTCTCTCTCACTCTTCTCTCTATTTCTCTCTTCTCTCTCTCTTCTCCTCTCTCTCTCTCTCTCTCTCTCCTCTCTCTCTCTCTCTCACACACACACACATCCTTGTTTATCCAATGACTTGTTAGAAACAGCACAAGTCATGATAGTATTTCTGAAGTGATATTTTTGATTACTAATGAGGGTTTGGACGCATCATTTGTTTTGAACCAGCAACGGCAGATTCTGATCCGTCACGTAAGAAAGTAGTTTCATGCACAAATGTGTTTTTATGACCATATTCAGTTTTTCCTCATTTTTAAAAATGTACTTGTTCATTGAACTGTTGTATATAAGCAATATCACACTCGCAATCGTGCTATATGACCTTATATCAGCACTGCTGTGATTATCTACAACACTCGAATCACAGCAGTGCTGATATAGGGCCATATCGCACTCTTGCTCGTGTGATATTGCTTCAGCCTAGTCAGACTGATACAACACTAATATTGAGCAAAACAGATTTCGCCATATAGCATGCAACCCTATTAAAAACTCGCTGTCTGGCCTAATGGAGGTCAGACTTTGCGGCAAATAAGCAGCCATGACAAAATCACTTTACCTTTCTTCTCATAGAGATCGAAGTTGGAGTCATTCTCCAAGCGGACACCAATGGTGAGGCTGTCGTAGGACAGTAAATGACACTTTGCACTTTTCTGATCAAAGCTGAATGCTCTGCAGAGAAATATGGAACAGATGTTAATATAATGCAAATGAAAACAAGAAGATGGTAGCTAATCTGAATTGGGACACGTGATGCCATCAGACATTTTTTACGTCAAATAAATGCACAGCATTGTTCTTATTGCCTGATGGTTGTACTTTTGGAAAGAGATGGCACCTCTAAAGGCCAAATGTCATGCGTTATGCAATTTCAGTATACGAAGGCCAGCGTTTTTGTTCTACTGGGTTGTTCTACTTTGTTCTAAAAAGAGGTCATTGACCAGTGACATCAAAATAGGAAGTAGTTAGATTTCTGATATTCGATTACCACTAAAGCTGCTTCCTCTCAATCTGTGTTGTACACAATTAGTTACTCACTGCTATTTCAAACCAGAGCATGCTTGGAAAGAGCAAACTGGGAGTGTGCTGCGTCTTACTGTATATTTAGATTCTTTTCAGAGCCTCTGCTGGGGCTATTTATGGTTATGTGTAAGGTGGGGTGTCTGTGCATTGAACTTTCTGGACCTCTGTACCTGCAGGTGAACTGGAGCTTCCTGTTGCGACTACAGCGACGGGCACACTTCCCCACGCCCATCTTGCATCCTCTGAACATGTAGGACAAATCATGTGGCGTGACCAAGCGCACGCCATCAGTCTTCTCGTAGTCTTGCAGAGCATGCCGCTTAGTTTCTGCCACAAAGAAAACATGTATTAGGATGAGAGAGCTACTGAATTTGCTGAGTCCAAACATCTGTTTCATGACAGATGGCACTTGATTTTATGTCTCTTTAAGGAATGTGCCATGTTCAATACATGTTAAACTACATCAGCAGCATTCGTGGCTGAATTGGGGGCAGTGGTGGCTCAGTGGTTGAGGCTCAGGGTTACTGACCAGAAGGTTGGGGGTTCAAGCCCCAGCACCACCAAGATGCCACTGTTGGGCCCTTGAGTAAGACACTTAACTCCAGGTTGTTCCGGGGGGATTGTCCCTGTAATAAGTGCACTGTAAGTCGCTTTGGATAAAAGTGTCTGCCAAATGCATAAATGTAAATGTATAGAAGAGAATGGGGCCAGTCTGGGAACATTAACATACTCATTGTTTCAAAAGTATAGCCAGAAGATTAGAGGTAGACAGATATCTCAGTTTTACCGATTAATCGGTGCCGATAGTTGCTTTTTGGAACTATCGGTTATTGGCAAAAATCAACACCAATTGTTGCTGATTGCAACAACTTTTTTGGTAAATATTTAAATATAGAGCGATGTAATAGAGCCAAGTCTCTTTCATTATAACATAAAATCAAGCTTGTTTACCTTCTTGCGTTATACACCAAATCTTTTTGTTTTCTGGATAAGCTATTATTGGGATTTTGGTTGCGCAATAAACGGTATCTGGTATTTTATTCATTTTTTACTCTTGTAGCCTCTATGTCTGTGCCCATCATAGTAAGGAAAGACTAAGGATTTATTTTTATTAACAATATATAAATCGATTTAAAAAAAACTACTGGCCAATTAATCGGTTATCTGATACAAGACGTTAGCATTATATTGTTAACATGATTTTAGTGTGAGAAAACGTCCTAACATTTGTTGTGTAAAGTTACAGTAAATGCAATATTTCAACTATTTTGTCATAATGACGAAACGACGGGGATCCGTGTAATCTGGCAAACGCCGTAACGCCATGTGACAGGGTGGAGGGCGGGGTCAGGCCGTGATTTTACACACCCGGTCCCTTATCAGGCTAATTAAGCCTCCGAGAGGGATAAAGGCTGACTGCGGATTTTGGTGCGACAGAGAGAGAGCGTTATGGGCAGCTGTCCGACATATGTGTGTGTGTGTGTTTGTGTCTTTTGGTTTATTTCTTCATTAAACTATTATTTATATTGTCAAGCCGGTTCTCGCCTCCTCCTTTCCATTGATCCTCTTTGCTTGATTAGCCTGATAAGGGACCGGGTGTGTAAAATCACGACCCGGCCCTGCACCCCGCCCTGTCACACACCAGTAAATCCCTGATTGTTTCAAACTAAAATCATATCAAGTGTTAACGTATTATTGCTATAGCTTTGAAACAGTATGTTTTTTCGTTTGTTTTTTGTTATGGTTACGGAGTGGCCCCTATTCACTTCCACTGTAACCACGATATTTGCTTGAACGAGACATGAGTCGAAATGTTTTTTTTTTTATGTGGTAATCAGCATCATGCCATAAATGATGTCGATTGAGCTGGAAAAGTCTACTTAAAAACCTCATCACAGGAGAGAGTGACTATGAAATATGGAGCCACCATATTATATCACAATCTAACCGTGTTCTACGGAGTGGTGGTGGCGTAGTGGGCTAAAGCACATAACTGGTAATCAGAAGGTAGCTGGTTCAATCCCCACAGTCACCACCATTGTGTCCTTGAGTAAGGCACTTAACTCCAGGTTGCTCCGGGGGGATTGTCCCTGTAATAAGTGCATAACAGGATACACAAGCATCCATCACTGTCTGCTCTAATATTTGAGAAGGCAACAGTGAATTGCCACCTGATTCTACAGAACAGCACGAAACCTGGGTCAAACCTGCAAATGCCACAGTCAGCTGCAGTCTTCAGAATGGAGCTATCTGTCTAACACATGGTTAGAGAGCACAGATTTCATGGCCACAGACCACGTCATAAACCTACGGACAAGTGCGCTAAGTACTGATGGTAGACCAAGCAAGGAACATTACACCCAGCCTCAACTCTAAAACTGTCCCGAAGCCAACAGTCATGCTCTTTGAAAAGATGAAGTCCACATATGCATAAGAGTCTATCACAGAAAATCACTGATGCAAAAAACAAACATTTGTCTTATGATGTTTATTTTATATCCTCTGCTTTAGTGTGCGATTGACAAACAGAATAGAAGGAGTCCTGAAACAGATGCTCTGGCAGATCTCAACTTCATTGCGTCAGTCCGGAATTACATGAAGAGACAGAAGCAATTGAACTGTGGCAAGTTCTCCGAGAAGTTTGGGACAACCTACTGTACAACTCCTGCTAAGAACCTTGAAAAACTGTGCTCAACTGTACCTAAAACTAGTGCTGTTTGAAAGCCATAGGGTGGACCCACAAAATATATATTTTACATATACTCTGGCGGACAAAAGAAGAAATTGGTATTTTATTCACCAAAGTGGCATTCAGCTGATCACATGTATGGTCAGGACATTAATAATGTGACTTAAGTCTTAAGCTACTTCAAATCATGAAAAAAATCCTCCATGTGCAGCAATGATAGCTATACAGATCCTTGCTATTCTAGCGGCCAGTTTGAACAGATACTCCACTGACCTTTCAACCCACACTTCCTGTAGCACGTGACCTTTCATCCCACACTTCCTGTAGCACGTGACCTTTCATCCCACACTTCCTGTAGCACGTGACCTTTCATCCCACACTTCCTGTAGCACGTGACCTTTCATCCCACACTTCCTGTAGCACTTGCCATAGATGTGACTGTCTTGTAAGGCACTTCTCACACCCCTTACAGTCTATCCGACTATACATTGTGATCAGTACTGATGATTCAGTAACTGCTTCGACTCATTTAGTGAAGATTCGTCTGAATCTTGAGAACCGGTCACTCGTGAGTTTGTATGTGTTTTTACGGTTCATCAAAAGAACCACTTCAAAAGAATCAGAATTCATTTATGTTTTGCAGCCAGAGATGACAAGCATGTTTTCTTGCCATTGTTTTGCCAATGCACGTTTTTGTATTTTTTTGTTTTCTCAGTGCACTTAAATTAGAGAGCAAGATCACTGAAATTTCTGAATGAACTAATTATTATTATTATTATTATTATTATTATTATTATTATTACCATTATTATTTTTTATTATAATTATTATTAGTAGTATTACCGTTATTACCATTATTTGTATTATTATTATTATTCTTACAATTATTTTTATGATTATCATTATTATTATTACAATTATTATTATTATTAAATTTTTCATTATTATAATTATTATAACTATTTTCATTATGATTATTATAATTATTATTATTGCCATTATTAATATTATTACCACCATTATTATTATTATTATTGCTATTAATATTGTTATTACCATTATTACTATTATAATTACAATTATTATTATTAATCACCATTTTATTATTATTATTACCATTATTATAATTATTTGTATTATTATTCTTACCATTATTATTATGATTATCATTATTATTATTATTACAATTATTATTATTATTATTACATTTTTCATTATTACCATTATTATTATTATGATTATTATTATTGCCATTACTATTATAATTACCATTATTATTATTATTATCAACCTTTATATTATTATATTTACCATTATTATAATTTGTATTATTATTATTATTATTGCTATTATTATTATTAGTACCATTATAATTGTATTATTATTATTATTATTATGATTGCTATTACTATTGTTATTACCATTATTATTATTATTATTACCATAATTATTATTATTTTTATTATTTTACTGTAGATTCAGTAGCGGTGGAGCTGCTGCTGCTGCTGTAAAGCGGAACTAACTGTCAGTACAAAAGTTATTCTGTCAATGCAAATGTCAAACAAATAAAATGAATAATTGTAAAGTACTACTACATGCTCAGTTACACAGACCACCCTCTTCAGACTGATCTGAACATCTACTTCTTTCATGACTTATTGAACAAAGGCTTTACTCTCTATTAAAGAATGTATAAGTTAAAATGAAAAAACACTCTGTGATCTAAAACCAGAGACGCGTAAAGGCCGTCCAGAGCCCTCGGTAGGCTATCACTAAACTATAATGCCGATTAGAAATGACCATTCAGAATAATCAATCCGCTCTGCACAATAAAGCTGTTTTGATTTCAGAAGAAGAGTTTTAAAGGTCACATCGGTGGCACAGCACTCTTCTGCTCCATGCACGTCGTCGATGACTCATTTATCCAGATGTTTTGCGCGCAGAAACGGCCCACTCACCACCAATGTCAACATCTGTGAAGTTTTCCGTAGTGAAACGTAATGCATTGTTTGGGAACTGTGAGGATTGATTGCAACATATCGTTATATGTGCAATTCGATCCATATAAAAATAAATAAATACATATCGGAATGCATGCTTGCACGGCTTGAACATATTTAAATTGTTAAAATGTAAGCTTTTGAAAGTTTAAAGCTGTTCATCTTGAGGATGCAAACTTATTGGTGGTCCAAATCACTCCTAATGTGTTATATAGCCAACTTAATAATAATCACGCTCTACTAATACAACTGATTTGCATTATGCATGCTCGCGCGTGCACAAAGTGCGCTTCAGCTGTGCACCTTCACAACATCCATTAAAACATGTATCATGGTTACTATAGTTTCCGACACGTTGCGAGCTACTTTTGTTAGTGCTAATGATAAATGAATAGTGTATCTCACTCAGAGTAAGAAGTGTTACAGCAACTGTGGTATTCTGATACAGATCTGTCCCCTTCAAAAAAAACTTACCTGAGTAAACTAAAACGGCCACACAGAGCAGCATTTTGTAAATCCACATGGCGCTTTGCAGAGCCAAATGCCAACGATGACAGACGTATTGTCGTTTGCCTCCTTTAAATAAAAGCAAATAAATCACCCAGCAGCGCGAGACAGTGACTGTGTGCGAGCGCGCGATGAACTGACAGAAGCTGAATGCGCGCAGAGACTCTATCCCATGCGCTCCCGCCCCTCTCTCCATCACGAGCCCTTTTAAAGAACAACGCTGCTGTCCATTCCTCTGCTCAGCATCATCACGGATCGACACCGAGGCTGTTGAACCTATCCGGGAAGCTAAAAAAAGGGCGCATGGTTTATGTTTGTTGACTGTCTAATTTATTGTATCGGATGGAAAGTGTTGAGAAAACGTCAACACAGACGTGTATAATGCTGACTAATCCCTCATGGGTGTTTGGGAATAAACTTGACAATTTAGTAACCCTAGGACACTATTTTTATTTAGTAATACGAGAACGGATACATTGCAAACACTTAGTTTCCAAGATAATATTACAGATATTGTTCATAGTTATAGGCCTATATACTGTATATATATACATATCAAAGAGATGATGCAATAAATATATAACATGATTAATTAATTCCACAGTGAAATTTAATGAGATGCAACTCATCGCCCTTAAAATCCCATTAATGCCCTATGCCCCTCCCAAACCCCAAAAAACATTCCCGTGGTCCAAGCCTGAGTACACACATTTAAACATGACGAGAAAATGAAGCCTTCCAGAAAGGTATAGATTATATATTTACATATATTTGTCCCATTTCTTACCATATGCATTTAATCTGCCAAGCCCACCCTGCCCGATTTGGTGACCCATTCTTGAAATGAAGGAGCGCCAATTGACTAGACTTCCACAATCCTCCAGTAATTATTGATCTGTCAATCATTACGCTAGATTGGACCCAGATTTTTGTATATTTGTCACCTACTTTAATAACCATCCCATCACCCAATATACATAATCTGGGGCAGAATGAAATCTGAGTATCTAAAACCTCACCGAAAATATTGTGGACTCTTACCCAGAATTCTTGAATCTTCTTGGGCCATGTCTCCATCCTCCAACTGGCATCGCCGGCAGGTACTGTAGGTGTGTCTTTAAGACCAAGCCTAAACATCCCACCAAAAATAGTACAAAGTAAATGTCGTAAATGTAAATAACTGAAAAACTGAGACCTAGAAATCCCAAATTGCTGGGGATCAGCCATATGCTTGAGAAAACATTTAGGTAAGTATCATTACTGAACATACAGGACACACGTTGTCCATACTGAATGTAAGTGTGAAATAATGGGATGCATTTTAACATCTCTAGGCAGTTTGAAAGAAACGCGACCGCTTGTGCAATGCAGTACCAGCGAGGGGCTCTCTCAGATGGAAGAGACCAATGGGCCAAGAGTCTAAGATTAAAAGCATTGTAATAAAACTACATTTTGGGGAGGCCTAAACCTACTTTGTCAATTGGCCTGTGTAACTTACTGAAATGTAACCGAGGTCGTTTACCAGTCCAAATAAAAGACTTCTATACAATTCTTTACAATTAGAACGAGGAACTTCTAGAGGGAGAGACTGCTGTAAATAATTGAATTTGGGGATACAGTTCATTTTTATATCATTGACCCTCCCAGCCATAGACAAATGTGGTGAAAGCCACCTATCAACATCGCACGAGAACCTTTTCTATTCATGGATCAAAATGAACTCTCTCAAATTTGCTGGAAATAAAATGCCTAAATACCAAATGCCTTGCTTGGGCCATTGGATGGCGACATGTTGGAAAGCCACAGTCGGGCAATATACTGTCAGAGCAAGAGCTTCCATTAAAACTTAAAAAAAAAGTTGGAGAAAGAATTAACATTTTATAGAGGCTAGGCATAGATCTACTAGGGTTGGAGACTAATAATATTATATATTTACATTTACATTTACATTTATGCATTTGGCAGACGCTTTTACCCAAAGCGACTTACAGAGCCCTTATTACAGGGACAATCCCCCCAGAACAACCTGGAGTTAAGTGTCTTACTCAAGGACCCAATGGTGGTGGCTGTGGGGATCGAACCAGCAACCTTCTGATTACCAGTTATGTTGCTTTAGTCCACTATGCCACCACCACTCCATATATTCTATGTAGAGTAGAAGTTTATGCACCACACCTCCTGCTACAATACCAGGACAATGATGAGTGGATACAATGACACCCGGGATGGAGAGGTGTGGTGATCTTGGTGTGCGGAGAAGATTTCACCTCTAAAGAACTAGTGCCAATAAATGACCAAAAAATTGACTAAAACAGCAATTGCGAGGGAGGCCAATGGGGTGTCCAGGCTTCAGTCCATGGTGGTCACGGCCACCCCCTAGCTCCGCCACTTGTAGTACACCCAAATGACAATAGCCTCATACTGTCCATGTGTTACACTTGCTATAGTTTACTTCCACATTTCTTCTGCCTCCAATAGCAGTGTCAAATGTAAATAAATTCAATCAATGAAACATCAGCACCACCTTGAGTAAGAAATTGCATGTGTGTATGTGTACACGCCAAGTGTGCCACACAAGCCCTCAAAAGTGAAGCCAAAACGTCTCGATCGCCCCCCGGTGGCTGGTCCTAGTATAGGTCATAAACCCCGCCTCCCCATGTTATTCAACGGGACGTGAGACCAACTAAACAATTAAATTACACTCCACATATCTTTTTGTCATTTACTGTCGTTTCTATCACATTGATGTCATTTCAAGTGTTTGTTTTCAAAATAAGTTTGTTTTTAGTTATTTGATGCTATAAAAACGGGGCTGTGACATCATGATTGACAGCTGTGATTGACAGGTCCTCTGAGTGAAGTAGTCACTGAAGCGCCAACAGACTTTTTTTCGGGATCTTCGGAGGACTGAGGAGATTGGAGCTTTAAATTTAATATCTACATTTCTATAATTAATTATTTCACAACGTCATAAGTCAAAAGTCAAAAGTGCAGGGGCGTGTGCTTGCGATCGATTCAGCGAGAGTGAGGGCGGGGCTTTGATTTCGCGGCTTTATTTCTTGCTCACTACTGCGCAGGTCTGGTCCCGAAATCGCAACTGCGCAGATTCAAGTCCCAAGATGTCAGCACCATATCGGGACACTGGCGGCTTCAGATCTCACCAATGGAAAAGAGCGAAGGGGCGTCGGCCATCTTTTTTTACAGTCTATGGTACACGCAGATGACATTCTGATAATTCACCATCGTCAGACAGAATATAAACATGTAGGAGTTATTTCGATGAATATATTACTCATTAGTTTTGTAATAAACAAAGAAATAGATATCCCGGATGAAGTAGGGGTGGACTGAGGTCCCGGGTCACTAAAGACCCGAGGTATGCATTAAAGTGTTAAAGAAGTTTCGATATTAATTTGTATTGGTGATGGTATTCCCCACTGAAACAGCCTACACTAACAAAAAGGTGCCAACGATAAGACCAAATGGTAATACCATGTTTTCTTTTAGCATGATGCCATGGTGATGCCATGTTTTTACATGCACAGTAGCACCGTGGTATTCTTTTGAAGTATATTGAAGTACAACGTACCATCTGATACCATGACTTTACCACGGTAATGCTACAGGGATTTAAGCTGATTCAAACCCAAGCTTGTTTTAAAGCAAGATTAACAATAATTGTTTACATAACAAAGGTTTTATCATTTATCTGGTCACATTCTCATTTCACTACATCATTGGCGACCATTCACCGGGACATTTGATATTACAGATGCATTGTTGTTGCTGCATGACGGGCATATATACATACACCATGTTGCATGTGATTTATGGACCTACATTGGCAAGACATTAAGATACTGATGCGGTAAGAGAACATCAGTCATCTTCATGTATTTCAGACCGGAAAGAGGGATGAGAGTTTAAGATGTTCTCTTCTTCTATTCTGCAATGAAATTATTCTTTGTGTGTTTATTTGTGGCATGCACATCCTCAAACAGGTTATTAGATGCTTTGTTTTTGGATGCATCTCAGCTTTTTGTTTGTATGTTCATTTTTTACTCCATTCTGCATGTTTGATTATGGTGGGTTGTTTGTATTCGTTTATTTAATTGGCGTAGTGTTTATGTGCCCTTTGTGGCTTGTGATCGTATTGCATCCTTTCCTCTGACGATGGAGGTACACGCTACAAATGCCAAACAACATGCCTGATGGCCCCACGGGTGTAATCAGTCCGTGTGTGTGTGTGTGTGGGGGGGGGGGGGACACCGTTCTCAGTATCACCATTCCACATCCTGTCTCCTCTCATCTCTCGGCACCTCTGGGTGAATGTCATGAAAACACGGCGAGGTCACATTTCACCTCAAAATAAGCCTGTTTTAGGGTTGTTGTGATTTTTGGCAATTAATGACAATTAATTCTTGTTATTAGATTTTCATAACTGTAATGCAGTCATGTTTTGCTCTTAATCGTTTATTCATTAATTCATTAATTTCTATATACAGTTTGAATTAAGGCTGTATTCTGTTAGGGTCACGGAATGGGGTGTTTTAAGGAAGGACCCAAGCGCAGATGGCATCAATGAGCTTTTATTTGAAATAAAAATCAAACATAATACAAACTCTCTCCAGGGAGAAAAGAACACAATCAAAACCAGCTAAAATACACGTGAAACTCGAAAAATTAGAATATCGTGCAAAAGTTCATTAATTTCAGTAATTCAACTTAAAAGGTGAAACTAATATATTATATAGACTCATTACAAGCAAAGTAAGATATTTCAAGCCTTTATTTGATATAATTTTGATGATTATGGCTTACAGCTTATGAAAACCCCAAATTCAGAATCTCAGAAAATTAGAATATTACAAGAAATCAATAAAAAAAAGGATTTTAAATACAGAAATGTCGGCCCTCTGAAAAGTATAATCATGCATATGTACTCAGTACTTGGTTTGGGCCCCTTTTGCATTAATTACTGCCTCAATGCGGCGTGGCATGGATGCTATCAGCCTGTGGCACTGCTGAGGTGTTATGGAAGACCAAGATGCTTCAATAGCGGCCTTCAGCTCTTCTGCATTGTTTGGTCTCATGTCTCTCATCTTTCTCTTAGCAATGCCCCATAGATTCTCTATGGGGTTCAGGTCAGGCGAGTTTGCTGGCCAATCAAGCACAGTAATACCATGGTCATTGAACCAGGTTTTGGTACTTTTGGCAGTGTGGGCAGGTGCCAAGTCCTGCTGGAAAATGAAGTCAGCATCTCCATAAAGCTTGTCTGCTGAAGGAAGCATGAAGTGCTCTAAAATGTCCCGGTAGACGGCTGCGTTGACTCTGGACTTAATAAAGCACAGTGGACCAACACCAGCCGATGACATGGCTCCCCAAACCAACACAGACTGTGGAAACTTCACACTGGACTTCAAGCATCTTGGATTGTGTGCCTCTCCATTCTTCCTCCAGACTCTGGGACCTTGGTTTCCAAATGAGATGCAAAATTTGCTCTCATCAGAAAAGAGGACTTTGGACCACTGAGCAACAGACCAGTTCTTTTTTTCTTTAGCCCAGGTAAGACGCTTGACATTTGAAGCCCATGTCCAGGACCCGTCTGTGTGTGGTGGCTCTTGATGCAGTAACTCCAGCCTCAGTCCACTCCTTGTGAAGCTCCCCACACATTTGAATGGCCTTTTCCTGACAATCCTCTCCAGGCTACGGTCATCCCTGCTGCTTGTGCACCTTTTTCTTCCACACTTTTCCCTTCCACTTAACTTTCTATTAATGTGCTTTGATACAGCACTTTGAGAACATCCAACTTCTTTTGCAATTACCTTTTGAGGCTTTCCCTCCTTGTGGAGGGTGTCAATGATGGTTTTCTGCACAACTGTCAGGTCAGCAGTCTTCCCCATGATTGTGAATTCAACTGAACCAGACTGAGAGACCATTTAAAGGCTTAGGAACCCTTTGCAGGTGTTTAGCTGATTAGAGTGTTACACTTTGAGCCTACAATACTGAACCTTTTCACAATATTCAAATTTTCTGAGATTCTGAATTTGGGGTTTTCATAAGCTGTAAGCCATAATCATCAAAATTATATCAAATAAAGGCTTGAAATATCTTACTTTGAACTTTTGCACGATATTCTAATTTTTCGAGTTTCACCTGTAAATACACAAAGAACTGAACCGACAGGGAAGGAAACCAACCAATGAATGAAACAATCCAGCGCAGGACAGCAAACACTCAGTGCTAATAAAGGGATTGAAATCAAACAGGTTAACGAGGGACAGGGGAAACCAATAAAGTAACAAAAAGCAGACAAGGAGGCGGGGTGTGACACAAGACTGAGAGACACTTAAGCAATATCACACGAGCAAGAGTGCGATATGACCCTATATCAGCACTGCTGTGATTCGGCCGCAGGTCCAGTGCTGTAGGTAATCACAGCAATGCTGATATAGGGCCATATCGCACTCTTGCTCGTGTGATATTGCTTATATACTACAGTTCATTGAACAAGTACGTTTAAAAAAATTTGGAAAAACTGAGTAATATCATAAAAATGCATTTGTGTATGGAACTACTTTCTTACGCGACAGATCAAAATCTGCCATTGCTGGTTCAAAACAAATGATGCGGCCAAGCCTCTCAAAAACATCACTTTACAACTAGTATCATGGCTTCGGCTGTTTCTAACATGTTATTGGAGAAACAAGAGAGAGAGAGAGAGATGGAGCGTGTGTGTTCACATGTTGATGATGCTTTAGTCTGTTAGTCATCCTTCTGAAGATGATGAAATACATCCTATGTTGTCAGTGGAAAAGTAGCCGACTAAGTGGGGATATTTCACTATAGAAACCACAATCTCTACCATCTTGAACAGTATTTCCTCTCCATTGTGGAGACTTCGGTAAGAGGTAAGCACCTTGAGTTTGTGTAATTAATCAGTCTGTTGTGTCTCTCAGCTGTGATGAGCCATAATGCTGAAGTTGTTTGTTTAAAGTCGTTTAAAGATGTTTCCCAGCTTTAGTAGTGTAGTAGTAATCAGAGCAATCATGGAGTGCTGATGAATGAAAACACTGACTGACACTGACTCAATTCACATCACCAACTGCCTCATATTACACACTAAAATGGTCTTTTGCGCCACCTGCTGGCTAACATTTGTAATGTCAAAAATAAGATAAACAGTAGCTCTTAACACATCAGCACACAAGCGGAGTGACACACACACAGTGACGCATCTGAGAACATGTCATGGAACGTCCCTCATCCAATCAGAATCGAGGACCGGAACTAACTGCAACACAGAATCTAAACAAAGCCAGGTGCTCTCACAGACACAACACCTGAATGACACGAGCGCATTTCGCCAGAGACAAAGGCAACACGTGCTAATGCCAAACGAGAGACAAGATGGGACATTTGTGCGATGGTTTGGCCACAAATAAACAGGCACCAAGACCAAAGCCGCCGAACGCCAGCACAACTTGACAACGGATCGCGACTCGGAAGCGCAGCACAAAGCAAAGCACGCTTGTAAAGGGATTAATGGAAAGGAGGAGGCGAGAACCGGCTTGACAATATAAATAATAGTTTAATGAAGAAATAAACCAAAAGACACAAACACACACATATGACAGACAGCTGACCGTAAAAAAACACCTTCCGCAGTCGGCCTTTATCCCTCTCAGAGGCTTAATTAGTCTGATAAGGGACCGGGTGTGTATAATCACGACTCCACCCTGTCACATTCCTCCCTCGTTATCTCAGGCTGGGGAGCCCCCGGCATGACGTACATCCCCCCTTTCCCTGGGGAGGGGCGTGCTTTCCGCCCCGTCTGCCGGCAGGTCATCCCCATCTACCTGGATGAGGGAGGGGACAAGGGGAGGGAAAGAGAAATAATAAAAATAGGGGGGATACTTCCTGTAACAGTGTAGTACCCCCAAAAAAAACACTGTCAAATTTAATAGAAAAGGCCAACTGTCAAAGAGATGGAAAAGGCCAACACGGAGCGGCAGTGAGAGAGAGAGGAGAGAGAGAAAAAAAAAAACGTACTTGCCAGTTCTCCGATATGCCATAGCTTGGACCTCGGCCACTCCTCCACCCCCTAACAGATGACAGCCGTGCCTCCCCGGGCGGATCGGAGGCAGTCCTCTAGCCCCTGGTGGACGGCCATAAGAGCAATGCACTCGTGCCAATAAACAACTAGACAAGAGAATACATGACAGCGCTAAAAGGATGAACCATGCACTCCCGCCTAGACTAGTCAAGACCCTAAACAAGAGTGTCAGAGCTCAGCCACAAAGACAACACAACTCTGACAGTTTGTGTTAAATCTTATTATTATTATTATTATTATGTTTTATTGATTTTTACAGCTGGATTTTACTTTGGAGCTACGTCTGTTGTCTTTAAATGTACTTTATAAAAACAATTTGACTTGATTTATTTATATATTTTGTATTGTAGTATGATGATAAAAATGTGATTTTTTTTTGTCTTACGGTAGTGAGAATGGTGGGGCTTCATGCTTTATGATAATGAATGTTGCAGCTCTTGGAGAACATTCAAGCAGCTCTATTTCATACCTTGACAGTGGATGTAGACTGATGGCTGTCAAACTCTAAATCCCAACTCATGCAATAAATATAACCTTTGCTTTGAAAATGGACACCGTTCACTTTCATTGTATGGAAAAGAGTAGCTTGGGCATCTGCAATAAATAACTCCTTTTGTGTCCCACAGAAGAAAAGAAAGTTGTATTGGTTTGGAAAGACACAAGGGTGAGTAAATTATTCTCTTTTCTTTCCTTTGGTTGTGGTTTCACGAGGTTCCCTCATCTACTCTTCCTCTAGTCAATCTTCTTCACACCCTCCTTTTCACACTCTCAATCTGGAGGGAGTCACAAACAATTGTGACATCTGAGCAGCTCTCCACAGCACAACAATGCAGTAAAATGGATCAAAATGTCAGGAGCTCTTGGTCTGGGTAGAGAGGCTTTAAAGCAACATAACTAGGAGCAGATGCAACCAGATTGCACAAGATGACGTCTGAAGAATCCCACTGAAGAAGTCAAAATAACGAGACCTGTGGTCAACTGAGCTGTTTGGTGTTTGCATAAACTGTTTGCATCAGAAACATGGGGATCGGATGATAAATCACAAATAATGCATCACAAGACTTTTACAGGCTATGAGCAAAGACATTGATCCCAACTGGAATTTGATTCAGAGCCACATCAGTTCATGAGAGCAGCCGATTCAGTCAGAACCGCACATCTAAAGGTCTTTCTCAAACTGTGAGTTTGTTGGGGACTTGTTTTGAAAACGTTTCTTAATTACAAGGAAGGATTATGAATTGTCAATGTGGAATCTATTAAAGCTCCATCATGACACCATAAAGGTAATGATCCTTTCTCAACATAACAATGCTACTTTGTCGAAGCGACTCGCACGAATCATTCATATTCTTTTCGAGTAACGGTGAGGTTGATTTCCAAACACAAACAGCAATAGACAGCCCGATCTCATCAAAAGTTACGCGACATTTTTGTAAAATCGTATTATCCATCCGTCCATCTTCAACCGCTTATCCGAAGTCGGATCGCGGGGGCCGCAGCTCCAGCAGGGAGCCCCAAACTTCCCTATCCCGAGCCACATTAACCAGCTCTGACTGGGCGACCCCGAGGCGTTCCCAGGCCAGTGTGGAGATGTAATCTCTCCACCTAATCCTGGGTCTTCCCCGAGGCCTCCTCCCAGCTGGACGTGCCTGAAACACCTCCCTAGGGAGTCGCCCAGGGGGCATCCTTACCAGATGCCCAAACCACCTCAACTGGCTCCTTTCGACGCAAAGGAGCAGCGGCTCTACTCCGAGCTCCTCACGGATGACTGAGCTCCTCACCCTATCTCTAAGGGAGAAGCCCGCCACCCTTCTGAGGAAGCCCATTTCGGCCGCTTGTACTCGCGATCTAGTTCTTTCGGTCATGAAAAATCATGTTATGTGGTTCCATATACGTATCACGTCCACTGTGTGGTGCTAAAAGCGAGTTAAATGTTCTCCCAAACAGATGAGGTCTTCAAGGTTTATGCTCTGTCAAGTTTTAAATCAACAAAACTGCCCTCCCTACCCAGGGCTGGACTGGTAATCTGGCATACCGGGCATTTTCCTGGTGGACCGACGCAATTTGGGGCCGATCAGGGGCGGACTGGCCATCGGGAGAACCAAGTGGGCCGGTGGGTCGTCCGCGAAACGGCCCAATGGGCCGCGATAAGCTAAAATGAGCCAACGAGTTATGCAGAACGGACCACAAAACGGCACAGAGATATGCAGAAAAGGACAGTGAACACCCCCACCGCTCAACTTTTGGGCCAATTGCTGTGTAAAATCCCGGGATGATTTCTCTTCCCTACCCTAAACCCTAAACCTTAAACCTAAACCCAACCGACAGTGTCAGAAATAGCAAATGTGAGATGAAAAACACAACTGCGTCATTTTGTGCTGCTTCAATGACACTTTGGGTTCACATGTGGACTCGTGTGCTCCTCAGGACTCGTATCCCGCTCCTTTACATCACAAGTGCAACACTTTATCAGTCGAGCACAATCTGATCACACTCAAACAAGCTTGTGAATGTAGTTGATTATGTGATGCAAATGTTAAAATGAGTCATGCGCTATGATAAAAGTGTTTAGATGTCATACAATAGCATTGTGGGAAAAACAGGGGGAAAGTAAGCGTTTATGAACTGATAATCTGCCGCTTTACTCAGTCATTGTTGATTGTTGATGTTGCATCTCTGGTTGTTGACGGAGCCTCTTAACAGATGTGGTTTGGTCTGTGTTAACAACAAACTAGCATGCACACACACTGCATTAACTCTCACTGGTTTCTAACGAAGACCATGTGCAGCCAAACACAAACATATATTGAGTCATTCTGAGGTGAAGTTGCAAAGAGCTGCTGGCAACAGACTAATTCACCTTTCAGTCAGCACAGAAACATGTTATTGCTGCTGTGCACACACACACACAACATTCACACAGATGCACACACACAAGCACTGTAGTCTATCATAGCCGGACGTTTGACTGTCGGCATGGTCCACTTTGCATCTTATTTTGGTGAAGGGGTTCATCTGACTGATGTGCAAAGGACCGCGTTTACACCTGGTATTAAGAAGTGCTCTTGGTGATCCGATCACATGTGGTCAGCGCTAAATACAGGTCTAAACGGGGTCTAAAGCGTTGTGTGATTGGATCACAAAAACACATGTGATCTCATCGCATTTGAGGTGTAAACACTAATCCATCCTGTATGAGTCACGGACAGCAGTGAAGCTCCACCCCTCACCTGTCAATCAAACACTTGCTCTAAAACAAGAGCAGCTTTTTAAGGAATGGTAAACGGTTTAAATGGTAAACGGTCTGCACTTATATAGTGTTTTTTTAACCTTAGAGGTTACCAAAGCGATTTACAGTGTGTCCCAATCACTCATACACACATTCACCCATTCACACATTCACCCATTCACACACCAATGATGGCAGAGCTGCATGTAAGGCACTAGTCTGCCATTGGGAGCAACTTGGGGTTCAGTGTCTTGCCCAAGGACACTTCAGCATGTAGAGTCACGTGGGCCGGGAATCGAACTGCCAACCCCGCGGTTGGCAGCCGACCCGCTCTACCACCTGAGCCACAGCCGCCCCTGTTACATAGAAACTGGTTTGAAAGTTGTTTGAGTGTCGTTGTCCTTTTCTGCATATCACTTCCCCCTTCGGCATATCGCGGCGCCGTTTTGTGGCCCGTTCGTCATAACGCGCCGGCTCAATTCAGCTTAGTCCCAGTTCTTCTGATGGCCACTCCGCCCCTGATCGTCCCCAAAGTTCATCGGCCCATCGGGAAAATTCCTGGTATGCCAGATTACCAATCCAGCCCTGGAACACACACACACACACACACACACACAACACTCGCCATAAACTCACGGTCTCACAGATTACTACACTTTACCTACATTTTTATCAAATTATTTTACATGGCTTCTTGTACATACAGCGGCAGTTTTGTTGTGAGATGCTACAACAACAACGACTTTTATTTACTTTCACACAAATCACGAGGAAAACGGCAGATTATCAGGTCATAAACACTTACTTTTCACCCTGTTTCTCACACAATGCTATCTTATGACATCGTAACACTTTTACTGCAGCGCATGACTCATTATAATGTTTGCATGACATCATCAACTACATTCACAAACTTGTTTGAGTGAGATCAGATTGTGCTCGACTGATAAAGTGTTGCACTTGTGATGTAAAGGAGCGGGTACGAGTCCTGAGGAGCACACGAGTCCACATGTGAACCCAAAGTGTCATTGAAGCAGCACAAAATGACGCAGTTGTGTTTTTCATCTCACATTTGCTTTTTCAGACACTATCGGTTGGGTTTAGGTTCAAGGTTTAGGGTAGGGAGGTCAGTTTTGTTGATTTAAAACTCGATAGAGCATGAACATTAAAAACCTCATCCTTTTGAGAACATTTAACTCGCTTTTGGCGCCACACAGTGGACATTTCTCCTCAGAACTGCCAAGATACATGTAAGAAAATGCATAATGTCATTTTGAAAAAACACACACATACATACATCTCATCTCCAACACACACACACAAAACTTGGAGGATTTTACAATAATATGTTTTTACACTTACAAACAAAGCGCCGAGTTGCATTGGAACCTGTGGTGACTACTACTACTCCCACCACCACCACCACTACTGCTTATACTTCTACCACCACCACTACTACTTCTACCACTACTTCCACCACCACCCCTACAACTACTACCAATATCACCACTACTAATACTACTACTACTACTACCACCACTGCTACTTCTACCACCACAAATACTAATACTTCTACCACTTCCACCACCACCACAACCACTACGTCTACCACAATAATATGCCATCACTTACAAACAAAGCGCCGAGTTGCATTGGAACCTTTTGGTGACACTCCCAGACACACTAAACGAGTGGTGGTGGCGTAAAGCACATAACTGATAAGCAGAAGGTTGCTGGTTTGATCCCCACAGCCACCACCATTGTGTCCTTGAGTAAGGCACTTAACTCCAGGTTGCTCTGGGGGGATTGTTCCTCTAATAAGTGCACTGTAAGTCCCTTTGGATAAAAGCATCTGCCAAATGCATAAATGTAAATGTAAACAGATGAGTGCTTTCTAAATAAACACATTTACTATGTGTGACTCTCACATGGGATTAGAGCCCTTGTCATGCACTTGAAAATAACACAGAAAACAACCTAATAAATAAACAAAAAACGGGCTAGTTCAAATTTAAAATGTTGTTCCAACCCTGTATGACTTTCTTTCTTCCCTGCAACACAAAAGGAAATATTGGGCAGAATGTTAATGTCAGTCACCATTTACTTTCATCCTTTTTCCATACAGTGAAAGTGAATGGTGACTGTGTGTGTTCCATGGAGGACAGAACATTTGGAGTGGTTTGAATCTCATCTAATATGTCTAAACAGTCTGATTAAAGTAGTGGACTGTATCATGCTCTCAGTAACTTTAGCTTTGTCTGTTTGGTTCAATTACTAAAGATTTGGTCAGTTACTTTGAAGTATTTTTTTTTACTAGACCAAAGTTTCGGATATTATAAACAGTATTGTGCTCCTGGATTGCAGGTCCTGGGGCAAGAAGACTCCAGAACTTTCTCAAAGCCACGTACAATTACTTCACATGGCAAAAATGTTTCCGCCATGTCAAATATTTATGGGTGTTACTGCACGACAGCTATAATACATTGTATGTGGAGTGGGCATAGCGGTACCATGACAAAGACTTAGTGTTTACATCAAGCCCTGTGTTTGGATAAGGCATCCTTTCCCATAGAACTCTCCAATCACCTGACCGATCCCAAGTCACAAAGACTTCAGAAACTAAGGATGAAACAATATCAATCAAACATTAAATTGCATACTTGAGATTAAATATGTGATGTTTGAAGGAAGCAACCTTTGAACAACCTAAACAACTAACCTCATGTACTTCTGTAAAAAACAATCTGATGTACTGATGTCATTCAGTAAACATTCAGCGCACTAATTAAAATCACGTTATGTCCTTGTGACATTATTAAACAGCAAAGGCTGTGATTTAATGAGATAAGTATACAATTTATGAGAGCTGCGTGCTTCAAATGTGAGAGCTTGTGAATATGTGCAGGCTGGTGTTGTGCTGATGGATGTTCATACACTGAAAACATCATAAAGAGCATTGCACGGTCTGTTAGATGACAATGAGAAGAGAGTGTATTCACTTTGTAGCACAAGACACATGCATACATATATATATATATATATATATTATTAAATAGCAGACTTATACGATTTAACAATCACACTGGGTCAAGTAGCGACCTGCTTTTCTGGATGCGAGACGCTACCATCAAACCGAAAAGGCCTCTCTCCAAAATAAAAGTGCCATTTAGATGGAAAAAGTATGACAGAAATAAATCACTACTGTATAGTTATGTAAAGTTATGTACTACCACAACCACTACTACTACTAATACTACTACCACCACCACCACTACTACTATTACTACCACAACCACTACTAACACTACTACCACCACCACTAATACTACACCACTACAACTACTTCTACCACTACTATTTCTACTACTACTACGACTACCACCACCACCACCAGCACTACTACTACTACCACCACCACTACTACTTCTACCACTACTACTACTTCCAACTCCACAACCACTACTACTTCTACCACTACTACTATTACCATCACCACTACCATTACTACTACTACCGCCAATACTACTACTAATACTTCTACCACTACTGCTACTATCACCACTACTACTAATACTACTACTACCACAACCACTACTACTTCTACCACTAATACTACTACCATCACCACTACCATTACTACTACTACCGCCAATACTACTACTAATACTTCTACCACTACTGCTATACTACTATTACTATTACTACCACCACTACTACAACCACTACTACTTCTACCACCACTACTACTAATACTACTTCTACCAAAACCATTACTACTACTACTACCACCAGTACCACTACTACTAATATCACCACAACTATTAATACTAACACCACCACTACTACTAATATCACCACCACTACTACTAATACTTCTACCACTACTGCTACTACCACCACTACTACTAATACTACTACTACCACAACCACTACTACTTCTACCACCACAACCACTACTACCACCACCACAACCACTACTACCACCACCACTACCATTACTACAACTACCGCCACTACTACTACTAATACTTATACCACTACTGCTATACTACTATTACTACTACTACCACTACTACTTCTACCACCACTACCACCACTACAACTAATACTACTTCTACCACCACCACTACTACTACTACTACTACCTCCGCCACCACCACTACTAATAATAATACTACTACCACCCCCACTACTACTTCTACTACTACTAACTCCATTACTACTTCTAACACTTCCACTACTACTACAACCTCTAATACTACTACTAAAACTACTCCTACCACCACTACTACTGCTGCTATTACCCCCACTACTACTAATACTACTATTACCACCACTACTACTACTGCTATTACCCCCACTACTACTAATACTACTATTACCACCACCACAACTACTTCTACTACTACCACCACTACTACTACCAACACTAATACTACTATCACTACTAAGACATCCCTACTCTTTACTGACACTTTTGAAATAAAATTTATTAGGGGCACAAATGTTTGGTGTGGTGGAAATTAAATAGTGCTAAATTAAATTTGAGCAGAAAGTGGCTTAAAAGCAAAGTAATTAGTATTGTGATGACTTTTTCAATTAAGTAATTTGTAAATTAATCTGATTACAATTTTATAAAAATATTAAATAACTGTAATGTATTACTTTTGGAGTAATTTACCCAACACTGCTCATAAATGTCATAATTTCAAAATTATGAATGGAAATTTCTTTTTAGACAACAATTTGATTAAAAACAAACAACCAAAGAAAGAAAGAAACAAACAACCAACCAAAGAAAGAAACAAACAACCAACCAAAGAAACAAACAAACAACCAACCAAAGAAACAAACAAACAACCAAAGAAAGAAACAAACAAACAACCAACCAAAGAAAGAAACAAACAACCAAAGAAAGAAAGAAACAAACAACCAACCAAAGAAAGAAACAAACAACCAACCAAAAGAAACAAACAAACAACCAACCAAAGAAACAAACAAACAAACAACCAACCAAAGAAACAAACAAACAACCAACCAAAGAAAGAAACAAACAAACAACCAACCAAAGAAACAAACAAACAACCAACCAAAGAAAGAAACAAACAACCAACCAAAGAAAGAAAGAAACAACCAACCAAAGAAACAAACAAACAACCAACCAAAGAAAGAAACAAACAACCAACCAAAGAAACAAACAAACAACCAACCAAAGAAAGAAACAAACAACCAACCAAAGAAACAAACAAACAACCAACCAAAGAAAGAAACAAACAACCAACCAAAGAAAGAAACAAACAACCAACCAAAGAAACAAACAAACAACCAACCAAAGAAAGAAACAAACAACCAACCAAAGAAACAAACAAACAACCAACCAAAGAAAGAAACAAACAACCAACCAAAGAAACAAACAAACAACCAACCAAAGAAAGAAACAAACTACCAACCAAAGAAAGAAAGAAAGAAACAACCAACCAAAGAAACAAACAAACAACCAACCAAAGAAAGAAACAAACAACCAACCAAAGAAACAAACAAACAACCAACCAAAGAAAGAAACAAACAACCAACCAAAGAAACAAACAAACAACCAACCAAAGAAAGAAACAAACTACCAACCAAAGAAAGAAAGAAAGAAACAACCAACCAAAGAAACAAACAAACAACCAACCAAAGAAAGACACAAACAACCAACCAAAGAAAGAAACAAACAACCAACCAAAGAAAGAAAGAAACAACCAACCAAAGAAACAAACAAACAACCAACCAAAGAAAGAAACAAACAACCAACCAAAGAAACAAACAAACAACCAACCAAAGAAAGAAACAAACAACCAACCAAAGAAACAAACAACCAAAGAAACAAACAAACAACCAACCAAAGAAAGAAACAAACAACCAACCAAAGAAAGAAACAAACAACCAACCAAAGAAACAAACAACCAAAGAAACAAACAAACAACCAACCAAAGAAACAAACAATAATTATAATAATTCTATAATCAATTTCAATGTAATTGTAGAAGAAAATATGATTTTAGAAGTTCAAATAATCCAATGACAATCCACTTAGCTCAAATTCAGAGGGGGGCACGTGCCCCATTTAGTTTGAATGGGCAGGACGCCTCTGGAAAGGGTTACTAAGGTTATTTGTTTCTCAGAACAAAAACATTTACACATTTAATGTGATTTAATGATTTAGTAGATTGCCACACTGAATCATAAACTAGTGAATGTACACAATAATATTGACATTGGCTTAGATTGCTCATGTGTGCAGTAGACAAGCATGTTGTTCTTTCTTTACGGTGTCGATAATAGAGCTATTACAGGAAAGTGTTTCAATCAATTAAGGCAATCCAGACGAGTCTGGGTAAACACAAACTCTAATGAGGAGGTTGTTCTGCACAGGTCTTTCACGTGGCCACTGGAAATGTTTGAATGCCTCCTGTTTGGGGACAGTCTGGGGTCCATTTCAGGGACCAAATATCCTACTTTTGAACCCTACAAAGAAACAAAACACCCGTCACTGAAAACAGCACACACCTTCAACTCTCCTGTCAATCTGTATCCACCTACTTGGTCCTTTGACAGCAGCCAGATTTGGAGGGTCCATTATAGGCAGCTGTGCGGAGGTCAGAAGGTTGTGGTTGACTGGAACAGAGGAGCCAGCCTGAGGGAAACCCTGATGAGCTTCTGCTGGGACCTGCTCTCACATCTGGACTCAAACAGACAGTGTGTGGGCACCAGTGCCAAAGTAAAGGAGATTGTGGAGAATACTACAGTAACTCACACCTATGACTAGGTCCAACCAGAATACACATTATTTGGAATTAAGGTGTCCAACTTAAAGAGCCCAATACCAACAGTCTCATGAAAACTCGTGAAATATCGTATGACTTGATTGACCTTATTTGGTTTTCTGGTCTCAGCTGGTTTAAGATGGTCTCCCAGCCTGACCTAGCTGCTGTTCAAACAGGCCTAGATGTTCTCCTAGGCTGAAAAATGCCCCAAAACCTTCTAAAACTAGAAGGTTCCTTCTATGTCCCTTAAATGTCCCTTAACAAAGGAAGGGGTCAAAATCAAAAGTAACAGTCAGTATCTGGCGTGGCCACCAGCTGCATTATGTACTGCAGTGCATCTCCTCCTCATGGACTGCAACAGATTTGCCAGTTCTTGCTGTGAGATGTTCCCCACTCTTCCACCAAGGCACTTGCACGTTCCCTGACATTTCTGGGGGGAATGACCCTAGCCCTCACTCTCCGATCCAACAGGTCCCAGACGGGCTCAATGGGATTGAGATCCGGGCTCTTCGCTGGCCATGGCAGAACACTGACTTTCATGTGCCAGGATGAGTCTGCAGGAAGGGTACAACATGAGGGAGGAGGATCTCTTCCCAGTAACGCACAGTGTTGAGATTGCCTGCAATGACAACAAGCTCCGATGATGCTGTGACACACCGCCCCAGACCATGACGGTCCCGCCACCTCCAGACCAATCCCGCTCCAGAGTACAGGCCTCGGTGTAACGCTCATTCCTTCGAGTCCGACCATCTCCCCCGGTGAGACAAAACCATGACTCGTCAGTGAAGAGCACTTTTTGCCAGTCCTGTCTGGTCCAGCAAAAGTGGGTTTGTGCCCGTAGGCGACGTTGTTGCCGGTGATGTCTGGTAAGGACCCGCCTTACAACAGGCCTCAGTCCAGCCTCTCTCAGACTATTGCAGACAGTCTGAGCACTGATGGAGGGATTGTGAATTCCTGGTGTAACTCGGGCAGTTGTTGTTGCCATCCTGTACCTGTCGCGCAGGTGTGATATTCAGATGTACCGATCCTGTGCAGGTGTTGTTACACATGGTCTGCCACTGCGAGGACAATCAGCTGTCCTTCCTGTCTCCCTGTAGCACTGTCTTACACGTCTCACAGTACGGACATTGTTATTTATTGCCCTGGCCACATCTGCAGTCCTCATGCCTCCATGCAGCACACCTAAGACATGTTCATGCAGACGAGCAGGACCCTGGGCATCTTTCTTTTGGTGTTTTTCAGAGTCAGTAGAAAGGTCTCTTTAGTGTCCTAAGCTTTTATAACTGTGACCTTAATTGTCTACCGTCTGTAAGCTGTTAGTTTCTTAACGACCGTTCCACACGTCCATGTCATTAATTGTTTATGGTTCATTGAACAAGCATATATATATTTGTTTTTTTTGGACAAATGTAAAATAAAGCTCGGTGTCATAGTCTCACCAGTTCATGTGTGTGTGTGTGTGTGTAAGTGTGTTTGTGTGTTACAAAAATTAGTCTCACTGCCTGACCAGCTAAAAATGTTCAAAACCCTGAAAAGAGACCAGCCTAACCCGCTTTGCCAGGCTGGGAAACCAGCTAACCACCATAAAATGGAGTAAGATGTGTAGAACGTGGTGAAAGATGGTCGTTCCAATTCTTGAGTCCTGTGGGCACATATTATGGCTGCATTCCATTCTGAAGTTATCACAACTATGCCCTTATTGCCCTAACTATCCTCTAAGACTTTACTCTCCTCTGAGCACTTCGGGGGGCTGAAAATGAATGATCATACAAAACTCAACTTTATTTATTTATTGGAAAAACCCAACATGGCTACCATGATTGTTCTCCCATTGGAGTCGCCTAGGAAGGCATATTATGTGCCGTTTGGAACAGAGTACCTGAAGGGACAGTGTACAGTTACAGATCTGCAGGCATGAATACGCAGCACTCTTAGTCTTTTGGGAAACGTATCTACGGTGGCCCCATGTTTGCGTGATTAGCTCTTGATGAGGCAGGACTAACGCCATCTGTAAATGTTTTAGCTGACACACACACACACACACGCACAAAAGCACACACACACGCACAAAAGCACACACACACTCACTTACACACAAACGCACACACGTGCACACACACACAAACACACACACTCAAACACACACGCATACACACACACTCAAACACACACGCAAACACACACACACACATGCAAACACACACAAACACACTCACTTACACTCACACAAACACACACACAAGCACACACACTCACACACACACACAAACACTCTCTCTCTCACACACACACACACACACACACACAAACACACTCACTTACACTCTCTCTCACACACACACACAAACACACTCTCACACACACACACACTCACTTACACTCTCACACACACACACAAACAAACATACACACATACACAAACAAACACACACACAAACACACACAACCACACACAACCACACACACACACGCACACAACCACACACACACACACACACAAACACACACACACAACCACACAAACACGCACACACACACTCACACACACACACAGCACTTTTGGGTCGATTAGGTCTGAAATGAGCACAGTGGATGTGCTTAAAACAAATGACAGAGTGTTTTGTGCGTTTATGGCCCTGCTGGCCTGCTATAATAATTATCACTGATGTTGAATGACCAACAGACGAGTCAGTAGCACATGTGTGTTATTCTGTTACATGTTTTCTTATGCGTACGACTTGAGTTTGTGTGAGGTGTGTGTTTGTATCGGGGTGTGAGGTTTGCTGTAGGGCTGCAGTCTGACAGTCTCATCTATCAAGAGGTCATGTTGAAGGCAGCGCCGGAGGTCTGCCGGTGTTTCTGAAGGGCAATATAAATTAGCCAGAAGGATTGAACGCTCCTTGTGGTTGAAGCTGGGACGTATTTTCATTTTGTTGTTATTACAGTGACACATACTGACAGAATACTTATGGATTCATCTGTTTTGTTCAAACTGACAGCGCAACTGTGATTCAGGCATATCCTATTGAAATCTGTTTCGTCCGATACGATCGTATCGTATCGCATCGGTAGCTGCTTCATATGTATCTTTAATGTATTGTATGGTTGGCTATGCATCGAGGTGTGTATCACATCGGCCTCAGTTATGGAGATGCACATCCCTAATATATATATATATATATATATATATATATATATATATATATATATATATATATATATATATATATATACACTCACCTAAAGGATTATTAGGAACACATACTAATACTGTGTTTGACCCCTTTCGCCTTCAGAACTGCCTTAATTCTACGTGGCATTGATTCAACAAGGTGCTGAAAGCATTCTTTAGAAATGTTGGCCCATATTGATAGGATAGCATCTTGCAGTTGATGGAGATTTGTGGGATGCACATCCAGGGCACGAAGCTCCTGTTCCACCACATCCCAAAGATGCTCTATTGGGTTGAGATCTGGTGACTGTGGGGGCCATTTTAGTACAGTGAACTCATTGTCATGTTCAAGAAACCAATTTGAAATGATTCGAGCTTTGTGACATGG
>NC_068304.1:40631169-40653669 GCF_025860055.1 Xyrauchen texanus | reverse complement strand
ATATGTTAAAACACACAGAAATATTAGTTCACACTTTAAATATATCTTATAAAAAGTATTTGTAAGAATGTTCAAAGCTCTGTGTTTGTAATTTATTTGATTGATTTTATTGTATTGTATAGTGTGCATGAATGTAATGTATCTGTGATTGAGAGATATACCTCAAAAGCCTGTTGTATCATATTTGATAACATGCTTTTTCAGTAAAATAATATACAATATTTGAATCAAGCACAAGCTGCATAATGAGCAAATACTCATTCTAAAATATCAGTAACAATATGATCATTACTGCCACTTATTTATTAAAATAAGCTGTCATAATAACCCAAATATTGCATGGATCCATGTTAAACGCGCTGTATCGACAGTCCCCCCAGCCTCACTGAAGTGTAATGAATCCTGTTATTATTTAGACTTCGATGATCTCCGTTCAGGTGTTAAAGAGAACCGAGTCGTGAGGTCAAATCTACCAGGGAGTTGAGCGACGACGGAGTGTCTGTTTGTTATGGTCCATTGCTTGTTTTGAGATGGTAACTGCACCTCAGGTCACCTGCTGTGCATCGACGACAGGGAGATCAGGTTACCGTGACCTTACGCCCCAGATAACCATCTTAAACCGTTCGTCCAGTACATCCGCACGCAGTAAACCGCTCTCCAAACACCAACCATACTCTCTTAAAAGCCTCGAAACACTCACATCTGGAGCTGCTCAATGGGTTGGAAAGAACAGTGCAGGCCTGTCGTCACAGATAACCCTTTAAAAGCCAGCAAGAAGATCCTCTCTCCCAGAAGCTGAACTGAGGTGCATGCTCGGTCACCCTCAATCAAGCGGTCGGGATGTCCTCGTATAGTTGCCGGGTGGGGTGGATTCTTCTGGTTCTGTGTGTTTGTGGGATGGGCAAAGGCAACTGGAAATGGCTGTTTCGTGGTTGTGCAAACTCTTGGGATCGGCCACGTTCCTGGGTGGGCATTATAAGATGGATATACAGAAAGTATAAGGGATAGATCACCCAAAAATGAGAGTTTATTTCACATTTCATGTGGTTCCAAACCAGTGTGACTTCCTTTCTACTGGGGTACATAAAAGACATTTTAAAGAATCTCAATTTTTCCATATATTAAAAGCATACAGTGTAGAAGAAAAAATTTTTTTTTACATGTAAAAAAATATCAAAATTTTGACGTATTGCAATATTTATTATATCGATATTCACGCACAAACAAAATCAAAATATTTATTGAAATTTTTCCACATTACTATTATGGCCATAGGAAAAGAACAACAACAACAACAACAACAACAAAAAATGTAGTACTTAAACAACAGTCCATTAAATGGCTTTATCGCAGAGACAGAACTGAACTTTTTCGACATCACACGACAGCATGGACAGCATCCTCCTTCCTCTTTCAAATCCAGAGTTTGCCGTATTTTGGTTTGTCCAGGGTTTTGTCACAGACGCACTGCCTGAGGGATCCGCTCTTCTGGATTATATCTGAATGCAAAATATGCATCATCACGCTTACTAAAATGTAACTTGATACTTTTCATCCTCGGTACTTCAAACAAATAGTAGACTCAGTAGGTCCTGCTCTTGTGTCCTTCTTGAATAAACATCTGTTTACAGGGTACACCCCCGAATCCCTCAAAATTGCAGCTGTCACTCCTTTGCTCAAGAAGCCTTTACTAGATGCATCTGTTTTAAATAATGTCCGACCAATCTCTGTCTTACACTTTATTTCCAAAATAATGGAAATAATTGTGCTTATGCAGCTTCAGGTATTTATTAAGAACAACCAAATCTCTGAATCCTTAAAGTCTGGTTTTAAGTCTTCACATTGGACAGAATCTGCTCTCCTTAGAGTTTTAAATGATATCCTGGTAGCTACAGATTCAGGTGATAATGTGATTTGAGTTCTTTTAGATCTCAACAGCATTTGATACTGTTGATCATGCTATACTGCTCTCCAGATGCCGGTGAATCACGTTCAGTCTCTTTGTACGTTACATCATTGTTTTGGTGGATGCTCGTGTCACTATGGAGTGTGTGCACGAGCACGAGCAACAGGCTGCAGTTCACTGAACAGCCAAAGGTGTCACTCTGGAGTGTGTGCGCAAGCACGAGCAACAGGCTGCAGTTCACTGAACGGCCACAGGTGTCACTCTGGAGTGTGTGCGCGAGCACGAGCAACAGGCTGCAGTTCACTGAACGGCCACAGGTGTCACTCTGGAGTGTGTGCGCGAGCACGAGCAACAGGCTGCAGTTCACTGAACGGCCACAGGTGTCACTCTGGAGTGTGTGCGCGAGCACAAGCAACAGGCTGCAGTTCACTGAACGGCCACAGGTGTCACTATGGAGTGTGTGCGCGAGCACGAGCAACAGGCTGAAGTTCACTGAACGGCCACAGGTGTCACTATGGAGTGTGTGCGCGAGCGCGAGCAACAGGCTGCCGTTCACTGAACGGCCACAGGTGTCACTCTGGAGTGTGTGCGTGAGCGCGAGCAACAGGCTGCCGTTCACTGAACGGCCACAGGTGTCACTCTGGAGTGTGTGCGCGAGCACGAGCAACAGGCTGAAGTTCACTGAACGGCCACAGGTGTCACTATGGAGTGTGTGCGCGAGCGCGAGCAACAGGCTGCAGTTCACTGAACGGCCACAGGTGTCACTCTGGAGTGTGTGCGCGAGCGCGAGCAACAGGCTGCAGTTCACTGAACGGCCACAGGTGTCACTCTGGAGTGTGTGCGCGAGCACGAGCAACAGGCTGCAGTTCACTGAACGGCCACAGGTGTCACTCTGGAGTGTGTGCGCGAGCGCGAGCAACAGGCTGCAATTCACTGAACGGCCACAGGTGTCACTCTGGAGTGTGTGCGCGAGCGCGAGCAACAGGCTGCAGTTCACTGAACGGCCACAGGTGTCACTATGGAGTGTGTGCGCGAGCGCGAGCAACATGCTGCAGTTCACTGAACGGCCACAGGTGTCACTATGGAGTGTGTGCGCGAGCAACAGGCTGCAGTTCACTGAACGGCCACAGGTGTCACTCTGGAGTGTGTGCGCGAGCACGAGCAACAGGCTGCAGTTCACTGAACGGCCACAGGTGTCACTCTGGAGTGTGTGCGCGAGCGCGAGCAACAGGCTGCAGTTCACTGAACGGCCACAGGTGTCACTCTGGAGTGTGTGCGCGAGCGCGAGCAACAGGCTGCAGTTCACTGAACGGCCACAGGTGTCACTATGGAGTGTGTGCGCGAGCGCGAGCAACATGCTGCAGTTCACTGAACGGCCACAGGTGTCACTATGGAGTGTGTGCGCGAGCACGAGCAACAGGCTGCAATTCACTGAACGGCCACAGGTGCCACTCTGGAGTGTGTGCGCGAGCACGAGCAACAGGCTGCAGTTCACTGAACTGCCACAGGTGTCACTCTGGAGTGTGTGCGCGAGCACGAGCAACAGGCTGCAGTTCACTGAACGGCCACAGGTGTCACTAATAACAAGCGTTTCTCAATCTTAACAATGCATTTGGTGATTTGGTAACAGTTCTCTGATGTCCTTTGAAGAATAATAAGAAACAGTGATTCATACACAAAAAAACATATATTTGAGTATTATTTTGATTGGAAAGGTATATACTCTTAAAACCAAGGATAACAAAGATTTGATTTTACCTGCATATAAAGCATATCTGAAACATTATTATATGTTAGAAAAAATGACAAGAGCCTGAATAGGAAAGAAATATGTTTTTTATTTTTTTTATTTTTTAGTGAGCTTCTTTAAAAGATTACATTTTATTTAAGGTTTTATTTCCACTGTAATAAATAATTAAATTATTTGTTATTTATAAAGAGATATAGAGATATGCCTTTACTCTAATTTAAGTGAATTTAATTTATTTAGTTATTACTTATTTATTTGTTTACTTTTGGAAGGAAAAACATATTGTATTAGCAAATGGCCTAAGAAATTATAATAATAATAATTATATATATATATTATAATTGTTTTTATAATAATGTTAATAATATTAAAATTAAAATATTGCAATATATCACAATACAACAAAACAAAGAATCTCAATAATATTGTATCATGCCCTTGATATTAATATTATATCGTATCGCAGTTACCTTGTGATTCCCACCACTAATACAGTGACAAGGTGCCGTCAAGCTCCAAAAAGGGCAAAGAAACAACATAAAAGGACCATGAAAGTAGTTCACCAAACGAAATCACTAAGTTTGAATATATATTATAAATATAATTTTTATTATTATTATAATTACAACTAAAACAACTAAAAACTACTATTACTACTACTAATAATGCAATAATTATAATGTATTATTATTATTACTACTACTACCATTACTACTATTATTAATAATAATGTAATAATTATAATTTATTATTATTATTACTACTACTACTATTTTAATTTTTAATACTACTACTAATACTACTACTAATATTAATAATGCAATCATAATTTTTTTTATTATTAAAAGTATTTTAATTTTTAATACTACTACTACTAATAATGCAATAATAATATTTTTATTATTATTATTATTATTAAAAGATTTTTAATTTTTAATACTACTACTAATAATAATAATGCAATAATAATATTTTTATTATTATTATTATTAAAAGATTTTTATTTTTAATACTACTACTAATAATAATGCAATAATAATATTTATTATTATTATTATTAAAATATTTATAATTTTTAATACTACTACTAATAATAATAATGCAATAATAATATTTTTATTATTATTATTATTAAAATATTTTTAATTTTTAATACTACTACTAATAATAATGCAATAATAATATTTATTATTATTATTATTAAAAGATTTTTAATTTTTAATACTACTACTACTAATAATAATGCAATAATAATATTTTTATTATTATTACTATTAAAAGATGTTTTATTTTTAATACTACTAATAATAATAATGCAATAATAATATTTATTATTATTATTATTATTAACAGATTTTTAATTTTTAATACTACTACTAATAATAATAATGCAATAATAATATTTTTATTATTATTATTATTATTAAAATAATTTGAATTTTAATACTACTAAATATAATAATAATGCAATAATTATAATGCATTATTATTATTATTACTACTGACTAATATAACTACTACTATTTTAATTTAATACTACTCCTAATACAATTTGCAATAATATTTAGGGATAAAATAAGAGCTATTTTAGGCAGTTATATTGGAATGAAACATAATTTTAATGAATTTATCATACAAAAACGATGAGATGTACAGTATCTGTTTTGCATTGCCCCAACAAACACCAGACAAACAAACAAACACCAGACAAACAAACAAACAAACAGTGACAAGGTGTCATCAAGCACAAAAGTATACTGAAGAAAAACACATCAAATAAATGAAACCAAACAATAATAATTGTAATTATACTAATTGTTATTTTTGATCATCTTAATGATATTTACAGCAGCAGTCGTGATAATGGCTGTAGCGGTCACGTCTTGTGCGCTTTACAACAGCATATAAAGCACCTAACGTGATTAAGCTGAAGAGAAACGGCGTGTGGATTAGTCGTGTGAATGTAGCAAAACGTACACATTTATGTTTCTGATATTTCACAATAGCAGTTAAATAAAACAACTTTAGCCCACATTTAATAATGTTAAACTTACACATGTAAACTTTACAAACTTTTTCGTTTTATTTTCTTCAACAACGTTATTGTACAAACATATACAAAATTGTTTCAGGCTTGTCAAGTTCCACAAAAGAATATATATATAGAGAGTTGTAAGCACGACCAAGTGCGATGGGCGGGGCTTCAGAGTCACATACCACGCCCTCTTTCCGCCCCCAGCCAATGAACACACAAACCAAGAGCGACTTTGATACACACTCAGGAAAAGAAGCGTAACTTCAGAGGGAAAAAAACACTTTCTGGCACACGAGCGCCATTAACAGCAGAAGTAAACACGTTCAGCAGCACGGACACGTGGCAGCCCTGAAGAGAACACATCAAATAAACTCATTCCTCTACATCAGGGGGCTTTTGTTTGTTGTCCTTTTATTCAAGGGTCATACAATCTGATTAAAGAGCATTGTGGGAGCACCATGTGACTAGATAACCTCGACACACTTCAAATGTTTATAGATAGCGTAAAATAGCGATATAGTACGTAACGGTATTGGACGTTATGTCTACTTGAATGATTAAAGGAATATTTGTGTTGAATACAGGTTAAGCTAAACTTATGCTTGACGTGCATTTGTGGTAAAATGTCACTTTCCATCTTTTTCTATAAAAAAAAGCTAAAATGGAAGTTCCAGTGACGCACCTACAATGGAAGTCAATGGGGAAAATAATTAAAAAATGGAGGTTTAAACGCAGAAAAGTGAAGCTTATAAATGTATAATAGCACTCATATTAATTCTTCTGTATTATTTGAGCTGTAAAGTTTGCTTTGGTGTTTAAGGGTTTCCGGTATTACGTTGCCGAACGCAACGAAGCAAAGAAGTTGTAAAATTGGCTTTAACTTCACACGGATGCGGTTAGAGAGCGATTTTAACACACTGAAATCATGTTCACACACGTCTTGTGTCTACACTTTTCAAACAGTGTACAGATTAAACCCCATTGACTTGCATAAGACATGTCCCACTGCGACACACATTTGTGCTTTTATTAAAGAAAAGGAGGGACGAGTCGAAATGTGTTTTTGTGGCACTCAACATTAAAGCCACACATGCTGTCGATTGAGCGTAACTTGTATTGCACCTGGAATATTCCGCTAAAATGGTGCAAAATGATCCATTCCCTCTGATATAAAGTGGATTGCACAGATAAGTTAATATTTTAGACTCGTGATTCGGACCTGAAGTCACAGTTTCATCAAGGATAGATGCACAATAGCATAAAACGCTGTCGAAACATTACAAGTTAAACAAAAGTCCATTTCGTCTATTCCTGCGTGATGGGCAACACATGAAAACGCTGTAGAGTGCTGTGTTGTACAAATAAATACAAATATCGTCTCTCGTGTCTGACTGATGCTGTTAGTGTCTGGTAGATCTGAGACTGTAGTATTTGGCAGTGAGATGACGAGTCCATTTTAAAGGTAGAGTTCTGTGTTTGGGTTAGTCGATTTCGGTTAATGAAGGCTGAAGTTGAAGCTACTATTGTGGTCATTTGAGTTCAGTCAGTAGTTGTGTTGTGTCCAGTCTGTAGACTCGTATTGGTCAGGATAAATTTGTTCTGGTTCCAGTAAACAGCCACAGCAGAAGGAGCTGAAGACTGAGCAATGGCCACGGAGACGGACTCAAACTGCAGCCGCCACCACAGTCAGACACGTCCTCCTGCATTCAACAAATGTTATTAGTGATCTCAACTTCTCACCAATACAAGTACCCAGTCATCATTACAGCTTTAAGGGATAGTTCTGTCATGTTGTTCCAAACCTGCATGACTTATATTAACTTCGATGTTAGGCAGTATGTTAACCTCAGTCCCCATTCACTTCCACTGCATCTTTTTTCCATACAATGAAAGTAAATGGTGACTGAGGCACATACTAGCTAGCATCTCTAACTATGTGTGTTTCTCCACACTGTAAATATATGAATATATACTGAGGTTTAGAATAAATGTAATTAGTTTAGAATAACATTAGGAAGAGTACATGATGACTGTTGCTGGTCCAAGGTGGTCTACTAGTCCTAACCAGCTTTACCAAGATGGTTTACAAGGTCAGCCTTGGTTACGCCACCTGGACCAGCTCTCTAAAGCAGCTTGGACTTGCTAATGACCATAAATAACAAGCTAGGAACCATGTAACTTTAGCTTTATTCAATTTTTCTGGAAATAAGAAGATCCACAAATAATGAATTGCAACTTAATCCATGAAAAACAACAACAAAAAAACAGAGTCAGAAGCATGCAAATTAGAAAGTGTGAACAGTGTCAATATATCAGCATGCATGCTAAAACTCATGCTAATGTACTTAGCATGATCTCATGAAATTTACATGACTGTGGCAACATTTTAACAAATCATATTACATGGTTCCTTTCACGTATCACAGCAGTTCTGAGGTGAAATGTCCACTGTGCGGCGCTAAAAGCGAGTTAAATGTTCTCCCAAACAGATGAGGTTTTTAAGTTTAATGCTCGATCGAGTTTTAAATCAACAAAAACCAATCTCCCGAGAGGGATAAAGGCCGACCAGAGACGGCAGTGCGTCAGAAAGAGTGTTACGGACACTTGGTTCAGTTTATTATTAAATAATTTATATTATCAAGCCAGTTCTCGCCTCTTCCTTTCCCCCAATCCCTTTACACTGGTGCCGAAGCCCGGGAAGGAGGAGGGATGCGCTGTAGCAGAGTCCTCGCCACTACCATCCACCCCAACGGAGCGTCCACGGCCATCCGCCGGAGGACGGGGGAGCCCGGCTGCCTGAGAGTGGAAGAACGGCAGCCGACCGCAAGGGGAGGAGGGGCTCCTAACCGACCACCTGGAGTGGTCAGGGGCGCTGCCAGGGGCGGCGGAGTCCCTTACCAGCTACTGAAATGCAGCGGGTCTGAGACTCCCAACTATGAGCGGGGAGGGGCTCCTGGCCGACCACCTGGAGCGGTTGAACCACTGCCAGGGGCGGGTGACAAACCTTTCGTCCACCGAAAACACGGTGGGGCGTTCCGTTCACCAGGGGCTGGAGGAATGCCACCGATCTGCCCGGGGAGGGTTGTCGTCCATTAGAGGATTGGCCGAGGACCAAGCTACGGCATATCCGAGAACTGGCGAGTTCCTCTCTCTCTCTCACTGCCGCTCCGCGTTGGCCTTTTCCCCTCTCTTTTTAAATAATATTTATACAATATTTTAAGTTGGTGTCATCACCGTTAGGGTGTGTATGTACCATGTTTCTTTGCTATCGTTTCCCTCCCCTTACCCCCTCCCTGATCCAGGTAGACGGGGATGACCTGCCGGCAGACGGGGCGGAAGGCACACGCTTTATTTTTGTCCCAGTGTTCACACTTAAGACATAACTGACAGTGTTTCTATCAACACCTCGCTAAGACATCTGACCATCACACAGGCGTGTACACACACGACACAAACACGAACACAAAAAGAAGCCATCTGTCAAGCAGTGCATAGGGGGCGATATTTCGAAATGTAGGATGGCAGGGGAAGAGTCATTTACTTTCATAAGGAAAGCACCACCTGATTGGACGCTAGTTCAGGTCACCAGGAAACTGCTGCGATATGAACAACGAGCCACATAAAATCATTTTGAAAAATGTAGGTATAGTAACATGATTCTATGACACCAGGATGAATTTATAGCATGCTAGTCTTCTGCTCTTGATGCCATGTTTGCATGTTACATCATGTGTATGAATGAGGGCACTCAGTTCACCAATGAAAGTCCTGGGATGGCCCAGATTTAAAAGGAGAGAGGCTTACTGTATCATCAATACGGCTGTCAAAAGGCCGGAAACACATCTGGAGCTTCCTATGTTTATTCCACAGAAAATCTCTCAGGGAACAAGCTGAAAATGCACTTCCTACGGGCACAGCAGCAGGAAAGCAGTGGCGTCCTGCCTCTCTGCCTACGAACTGAGGCGTCGAGTACAAACAATAGAGGATTTTAACCCACGTCTCTCTTCTTAGTGCAGTTTGGTCAACTTAACTCCCTTGTATGACATAATAACAAGAGATTAGTGAAAGTCTAACACCCTGAAATTAAACTGGGGCTTAATCCTTGAAGGATTCTTTGCTTTTCCAGCATGGATTTATAAAGTGGGTGTTTGAAAGATACATGAGCAAAAGCACAAGATGAAACTGACCATCAATAACAAAGCAGAAACAAAAGCAGAATGATGAACAGGTAAGAGGCCAAAGCAGAGCGGTCACTGATTAAACACAAAGGCTCATCCTAGCAGCCAATGAGCATTCAACATGCAAACAGAAAGGAAATGAGTAGAGGTGATGAATGAATAAATCACATTTCTGTAGTCAATGTATGACTTACATTGGCATTGTTATCGAAGCAGACATCTGGACCTTTCCTGTACCGAGGATTCTGTGCCAGCACGCATGGGTCTGGACCATTAGCTGATGAAAATCCATAAGTACAATAGCCAGAACTTCATACAAAAAAACAATTCTACATACGTAAATTGATTTAAAGTTTTAAACCTTTAAAGACCCAATACCGTGAGCTCCGAGGTTGTTAATCGATGGTATATGCTTCTGTTGAAGACATCAGTCTGCACTATTTAAACATAATTTTTTATATATAGTTTTAAATAGTGGAATTCCTGGTGAAGAACTACACTACCCATGATTCTGAAGGGCGAAAATCCACCAATCAGAGAATTGTGGGGAACAAAGCGTGCCAAAAGAGCTCTGCAGCTCCGCCCATTCCTATGATGCACTGTGAATGATGCAATAGAGCGCAACAGTGCCCCGCCCACTTATTCAGCCGGTTCTGGAAGTATTTTGCCCATTCATTTGATCCATAGACTTTTCTTAAAATCCTTCACAAAATAGTTGAGCACCATGAACCAAAGCAACCAGCTCTGAGGTGAATCTCAACATCACAAACTTTGTTTTGAGACAAAAAGTTTGTGAAAATCAGACAAAAAGACAAAGACAAGGCTGTGTCCTTACCAGAGTATGTGAGTGTAGCGGAGTGAGGAGTGGGAGCGGAGGGAGGAGTTGAGCTGGAGCGAAGTGTGGAGTGGAGTGAGGAGCAGGAGCGGAGCGAGTAGTGGAGCGAGGAGTGATAGCGGAGCGAGGAGTTGAGCGGTAGCAGAGCGAGGAGCGGGAGTGGAGGAGTTGAGCGGGAGCGGGGCGAGGAGTTGAGCGGGAGCGGAGCGAGGAGTGAGGAGCGGGGCGAGGAGTTGAGCGGGAGCGGAGCGAGGAGTGAGGAGCGGGGCGAGGAGTGGAGCGGGAGCTGAGCGAGGAGATGAGCGGTAGCGGAGCGAGGAGATGAGCGGTAGCGGAGCGAGGAGCTGGAGCGGAGGGAGGAGTTGTGCGGGAGCGGAGTGAGGAGCGGAGCGAGGAGTGGTAGCGGAGCGAGGAGCGGAAGCAGAAGGGAGGAGTTGAGTGGGAGCAGAGCGAGGAGATGAGTGGTAGCGGAGCGAGGAGCAGGAGGGAGGAGCTGTGCGGTAGCGGGGCGAGGAGTTGAGTGGTAGCAGAGCGAGGAGCGGAGTGGAGTGCGCTAGCGGAGCAAGGAGTGGAGCGGTAGCGGAGCGAGGAGTGAAGCAGGAGTAGAGGGAGGAGTGGAGCGGGAGCGAGGAGTGGAGCATCTTGATTTTGCCTGGAGCGAGGAGCAGGTTTTTAAAACATCGGAGCATCATTGTTTTCTCTCGCTCCAACAGCGCTCCACTAACGCTCCATCACGGGCAAAACACCTGTTCACAGACCTTAATGGAATAATTCACCACGTGTTAAGCAGTGTTAAACACTACTGGCATGAAGGAAAGATGGAATTTCTGATATAACCAGAAAGAATGTGATAAAAAAAATACAAATTTTAAATCTAGCAGCAAATGTTACTTTCACTTTCTGTTTTCCCACTCCCTATTATTGAATTATGTTTGCGGTAAAGCTTGACTTAACAGCATGCTTTTGTCTCGTCCCTTTATTCTTACGTCAACTGGCATATAGCGAAAATGAATGACGGGATGGCGAAGGAGAACATGAGTGGCGGGGGCGATTGCCACAATCAAATGTTTGTTGTGAAATCCTAAAATACATGTCCTGAAAACACGATGATAATCCGATCACATGTGGAGAGAAAATCTAAAGGTCAGTAATACATATATATATATATATATATACACACATATATCTCCTATGAAATATATTGACTAATCATATAATCATTCTAATCGAATGCATCTCAATCTTAACTGTAAGCTAGTATGTCCCGCATTAAATAGAATTGAACTTTTAACGATGTAAAACACTAACTGAACTAATCAACATGTTAATACTGCAGTTTGACTTTAATACATTGACATCTAAATGTATTTTAGTGCCGTAGACTAATTTATGTGTTATGATGGATGAAGAAGCTCCGCGAATAGAGGAAAAAAGTGTAGAACATTGTGAGAATGTATTTTTTTTATATATATATATTTTTAATTTCATGTTTGGTTTTTTTGCATCTAGAAATTTATTTAATTGATCAAACCCAGAAAATGGTGCCAATATGTTTCAAAAGTAAGCTATAAAAATGATTGAATTAAGTCTTGGGCTAATGTTAGCGTTCTAATAAAGCACATAGTAGCTTTTCTTCTAGTATTGTGTATTTATGTTTCATTTAATGTATCTTCTGCATGGAAGGTTGTGATAATAAATAGGCGCTAATTTTGCTATGGAGCGAACACGGCGCAGGGTTTCTCCGATGCAGGAGCGTGGACAAACCGGAGTGGAGCTGGAGAGATTAAAGAATGCTTGACTTCAACAGAAGCATACAGTTTACAATCGTAGCTCGTGGTAGATCTGCTTCTGAAGGTTTATAAGTTATCGTTGTATATTTTGCAATACAATTTCAAAAATGGACGGGGGTCCCATCAAAGAGTTGCACATGTTTACAGCATTCGCCACATGGGTGACGATGCATATTGAAGTGAAATGCACTTTACTTTCTCAACAATCTGAGAACTTTTAGAGCTTTCCAAACAGGACAGTGTGCATCACTTGAAGGATACAGGGTTGCTCCGCCTGTCTCAGGGGTTTGGGATCACAGGAGAGGCAGGAACTCTTAGCATCAGAGATCAAAAATACCAAATTTGTGTTTGGGAGCTTCTCCGCCCGGTACATTCTGGAAAAAATAAAAAAAACAGCAAAGTGTTGATATCACAATGCAAAGATGCAGACACATGAATAACGAATAAATCAGCCAATGATGTAGCGAGACCACCGGCGGTAAAGTCAACAAACTCAAGTAGGACATCTATAAGAAGGAGGTCTAGAAGCAGTAAACATAATCAAGTTTAAACGCTGCTCCATGCACTCAAAACATTACAGATAAGTCTGCGTAAGCTTTTTGTAAGGAACCAATTACAAGTGCTGTTGTGAGTCTTACATATCCAATAGCATCTCAACATGTGTGCAAGTCTTTAGTGAGTAACAGGAGACGAGTATATTATATTGGAGATCTGCGTCGGTTGGCAGCTTGTTACAGACTGTCATCACCGAACCGCTTTCAGGCATGAGTTTGTTTTACAGCATTCTCATGTTCACTTTTACTGTCGTCCTCCCTCTCCCTAAAACACAGTGACACGGGGTCTTGTACCGCACTGTGCGCATTTAAAGGGATAGTTCACCTGAACAAAAATATTCAGTCATAAATGTATGTTCAATACTATTCACTTTCGTTGTATGGGAAATGCAATGGAAGTGAATGGTAACTGAGACTGACAAACATCTTCTTTTTGTGTTCCACAGGAGAAAGTAAGTCACGGCACTACATGAGGATGAGGAAATATTGTAAATCCCTGATTTTATTACACAGGCACATTGCACCTCAACAGGTTACCTTGAACTGAACCTGTAACATTCCTATAAGCTCAATGAAAGCCATCTCCCTTGCATTTGTGTAAATGTAACCCTCCTGTTATGTTCGGGTGACCCGTTTGAGAGTTAAAAACAACAACAAAAAAAAATCTGAATCTTGTATTAGGCAAAATACCCTTTGATTCTCCAAAACAATGAATACATTTGTGAATAAAATATATAACTGAAACAAAAATCTTTTAAAATAATAATAAGAGGGATACAATGTGTAATTAAAGCTGCAAGCAGCGATGAACGGGCCCTCGCACCCTGGTGCCCGTTGGGGCTGCTGTGCCAGGGGAATGTCAATTCATTTTTTTTTAGCATTAAATGTTAAGTGTTAAGTTATCACAGTGTAAAACATGTTATTTCCTGTTGCCAGTAGGTGGAGCAATGACAATAACGGAAATTTGGACTGTTTTCAAACATGTGAAGTTTGGAGCAGTTTGGACATTGTACGTATGAGTTATGAGTTTCATGGCGAAACATCGAAATCTGTCAGGCCGCCACGGACACACCGTTTGAAGAAAACTCAAAAGCTTTGAGGGCTGCTTCGTTGAATTTTTGTAGGTGGCGATATCGAGCCATTTTGCCACAATTAATTCTAAAAACCAGTATCAGATGTAAATTTTCCCCACTTTTGAGATGTGTGCAAAGTTTCATGAGTTTTTCAGCATGTTTAGGCCTCAAAAATGTGACTCGTTTCATATCGAACTTTATCAGGCCGCCCCACACACGCCCTTCAATGAAAACTCAAAGCTTCACAATTTAACATCACAAAGACCTTTAGATTAAGACTGATTAATATAATGTTGATCTGATTAAATCTCTGGGAGGAGTTTGTTAAAGTATAAGAGCTGGAATTGGCTGTTGCCAGTAGGTGGCGCTATGACTAAAACTTAATATTAGATGTGTTCAGGCCGGGAATATTATCAAACATGTGAAGTTTGGGGCAGATCGAACATCGCATGTATGAGTTACAACAACTTCCCGTTTCATGGCAAACTTGTCAGACTGTCACGGCCACGCCGTGCATTCAGAACTCAAAAGCTTCGCAATTTAGCATCGCAAAGGCCTTTAGATTAGGGTAACCAAAAATGAAGTAGATCTGATGAAATCTTGAGGAGGAGTTTGTTAAAGTATGAGGGCTGGAAATGGCAAAAACTGAAGAGATAAATCAAAATGGCTGACTTCCTGTTGAGTTTAGGGCATGGGTCCAAGAGACGTTTTTGTAGGTATTAGCATGTTACACATGTGTACCGATTGTCGTACATGTAGGTGAAACATAGTGTAAAGCACACATCATTGAAAGTTTGTAAGTGGCGCTATTGAGCTATTTTGCCACACCTAATGCTGAAACCTATATCAGATGTAACTTTTCGACACTTCTAATGCGTGTGCAAAGTTTCATGAGTTTTCGAGTATGTTTAGGCCCTCAAAAATGCAAATAATTTGGAGAAAAATTATAAACGCCTAGAAGAACAATAGGGTCCTCGGGCACCAATTAGTTATTATTTACTGTATCTCTACTGTATAAGAATAGTACTGCCACTGGCTTGTGTTCAGTGTGAAATACAAGCCAATTTATGTCAATGTTGATGTTATCAAAAGGGGCGTGTACCGTTTATCTGCTGCACTCTACGAGAGAGAGAGAATAATTATTTTTATTTAATTAAATATTATTTATATTGTTAAGCCGGTTCTCGCCTCCTCCTTTCCCTTAACCCCCTTACACTGGTGCCGTAACCCGGTGAGGAGGAAGGATGCCTGTCGCAGAGTCGTCAAAACTGCCGTCCACCCAGGGGAGCGCCTCTGCCATCCGCCGAGGTACGGAGTAGCCTGACCGCCCGGATGCGGGGAACGACCGCCGTGCGCGGGGCGAGTGGGGACTGGACTCACCGACCGCCTGGTGCAATGGAGCCACTTCCAGGGGCGGAGGAGTGCCCTGCCGTCCCCCAGAAACACAGAGGGGTCGAGAGAAGACTGCCGTCCACGAGGGGGAGGAGGGAAGCGACTCCCTGACCGCCTGGAACGGTAGGGCCGCTGCCAGGGGCGGAGGAGTGTCTCCACAGGTTGCCAGGTACACGGAGGGGCATTCGGTCTGCTGGGGGTCAGAGGTTTGACTCCGGTCTGCCCGGGGAAAAGCGTCTGCTGTCCGCCTGAGAAGGTCTACAAGTGATCGTGGACCACGCGACAGCGCATCAGAGAACCGGTGACTGAGTTTATTTTTCTCTCTCTCCTCTCTCTCTCTCTCTGTCACTCCGTGTTGACCTTTCCCTTGCCTATTTTGTTTTTTTTGTTGTTTTTCCCATCCTGTCTCCTCCCAGGTCGAGGAAGGCGGGAATGACCAGTGCAAGGCACGCCGCCCCCCTGGAGACGAGGCAACGCCGGGAGGAGTATGCAGGATTTATGCACATACAAACAGATAAACAGTCCTCACCTGGAGCAGTTTCCACAGTCCATCGCTCCAGAGAAAGATCTGTTGTCATTCTCAAAGAAATACTGAGTCTGTTCGGTGATGCAGCTCTCTTTAGAGAACGCGTCCGAGAGGTCATCTTCACAGTATGCTGCACACACAAATCATCACCTATATATCAAGCAAAAAATAACCAAAATAAAACAATTCCGAGTCAATTTTCAGAGGCATACCTGTTCCCATGATGTTTGGGAGAGTCAAACTGAGGAGAAGCTGTTGCAAAATTGACCTAAGAGGAAGAGAGTGACATTAACAAATAAAACCATATTATTCTCCAAGACTTCATGTGTATATTTCCTCACATAACACGGACTATTTGTTCTTACCAGATGGTAGTGGAGGCCCACCAGCCTACAGTTATCATGTCTGCTATAGTTGGCTGTGAGAAAACATGAATAATAAATCTGCATGTACAGATACACAATACTCCACATTAAGAACTTATACAAATACCAACATGATCACACCGGAAATCGGCATGATGTTTCGGTACACTAGAATCGGCGACATTATACCGACTCACATCACCTAGATATAATTGGAGCTCTCAATATATCTACAGTGCATCCGGAGAGTATTCACAGCGCTTCACTTTTTCCACATTTTGTTATGTTACAGCCTTATTACAAAATGGATTAAATTCATTATTGTCCTCAAAATTGAGTTCAGGTGCTTCCTGTTTCCACTGATCATCCTTGAGATGTTTCTATAACTTGATTGGAGTCCACCTGTGGTCAATCCAGTTGATTGGACATGATTTGGAAAGGCACACACCTGTCTATATAAGGTCCCACAGTTAACAGTGCATGTCAGAGCACAAACCGAGCCATGAAGTCCAAGGAATTGTCTGTAGACCTGCGAGACAGGTTTGTATCGAGGCACAGATCTGGGGAAGGGTACAGAATATTTCTGCAGCATTGAAGGTCCCAATGAGCACAGTGGCCTCCATCATCCGTAAATGGAAGAAGTTTGGAACCACCAGGACTCTTCCTAGAGATGGCCGCCCGGCCAAACTGAGCGATCGGGGGAGAAGGGCCTTAGTCAGGGAGGTGACCAAGAATCCGATGGTCACTCTGACAGAGCTCCAGCGTTCCTCTGTGGAGAGAGGAGAACCTTCCAGAAGAACAACCATCTCTGCAGCACTCCACCAATCAGGCCTGTATGGTAGAGTGGCCAGACGGAAGCCACTCCTCAGTAAAAGGCACATGACAGCCAATCTGGAGTTTGCCAAAAGGAACCTGAAGGACTCTCAGACCATGAGAAACAAAATTCTCTGGTCTGATGAAACAAAGATTGAACTCTTTGGCTTGAATGTCAAGCGTCATGTCTGGAGGAAACAGGCACAGCTCATCACCTGTCCAATCCCATCCCTACAGTGAAGCATGGTGGTGGCAGCATCATGCTGTGGGGATGATGTTCAGCGGCAGGAACTGGGAGACTAGTCAGGATCGAGGAAAAGATGAATGCAGCAATGTACAGAGACATCCTTGATGAAAACCTGCTCCAGAGCGCTCTGGACCTCAGACTGGGGTGAGGGTTCATCTTCCAACAGCACATCGACCCTAAGCACACAGCCAAGATAACAAAGGAGTGGCTACGGGACAACTCTGTGAATGTCCTTGAGTGGCCCAGCCAGAGCCCAGACTTGAACCCGATTGAACATCTCTGGAGAGATCTGAAAATGGCTGTGCACCGACGCTCCCCATCCAACCTGATGGAGCTTGAGAGGTCCTGCAAAGAAGAATGGGAGAAACTGCCCAAAAATATGTGTGCCAAGCTTGTAGCATCATACACAAAAAGATTTGAGGCTGTAATTGGTGCCAAAGGTGCTTCAACAAAGTATTGAGCAAAGGCTGTGAATACTTGTGTACATGTGATTTATTTGTATTTTTTTTAATTTTAATAAATTTGCTTTTTTCACGTTGTCATTATGGGGTATTGTTTGCAGAATTATGAGGAAAATAATGAATTGAATCCATTTTGGAATAAGGCTGTAACATAACAAAATGTGGAAAAGTGAAGCGCTGTGAATACTTTCCGGATGCACTGTACACTCTACAATACTTCCCACTTTGGCCACTGGGGGCAGTGTTTTAAATAACAGTCAGTATTTACCATTTTTTTTTTGCCAATAAATTTCAACTTACTGTTTCTGATTTCACTGTGAGATCAGGCTGGAAATATAACACCTTTTATTCAGTGAAACCAAATTATATTTCTTCACAAGAACCACTTTTTGTTTACACTCCAAAAGAATAAATAAATAAACATAAAATAATAATAATATAATATGATGATATAATAATACATATAATATAATAACAATATTAACAATAAAATAAAAAGTATTTTTTCTTTCCTCTTCAGTAAATTTTTTTTAAATGTAAATATACTTTAAAACAATCTTATTTTTTTACATTCACTTGAGAACAAAAATAACAAAGTGAAGTTTTTAGTTAAACACACACACACATACATACAAACACACACACACACACACAAACACACATGCAAGCATGCGCGCGCACACAAACACACACACTCACACACACAAACACACATGCAAGCATGCGCGCGCAAACAAACACACACACACACAATCACACAAACAAACACACATGCATGCATGCGCGCACACACACACACACACACTCTCTCACACACGCACACAAACACACACACACGCAAACTTACTCTCTCACACACACACACACACACATGCATGCATGCGCATGCATACACACACACACACACACACTCACACACACACACACAATCACACACACACAAACACTCTCACACACGCACACACACACACACACAAACACTCTCACACGCACACACACACACACACACAAACACTCTCACACGCACACACACACACACAAACACACATGTATGCATGCGCACACACACACACACACACTCTCCCACACACACACAATCACACACACTCACACACACGCACACAAACACACACACAAACACTCTCACACACGCACACAAACAAACACACACACACACAATCACACACACATACAAACACTCTCACACACACACACACACACACACACACACACACACAAACACACATGTATGCATGCGCACACACACACACACACACACTCTCCCACACACACACAATCACACACACTCACACACATGCACACAAACACTCTCACACACGCACACACACACGCACACAAACAAACACACACACACACAATCACACACTCACTCTCTCACACACACACACACACAATCACACACACACACAAACACTCTCACACACGCACACACACACACACAAACACACATGTATGCATGCGCACACACACACACACTCTCCCACACACACACAATCACACACACTCACACACACGCACACAAACACTCTCACACACGCACACACACAAACAAACACACACACACACACACAATCACACACTCACTCTCTCACACACAAACAAACACACACACACACACACAATCACACACTCACTCTCTCACACACACACACACACACACAATCACACACACACACAAACACTCTCACACACGCACACACACACTCTCCCACACACACACAATCATACACGCACACACACAGTAGCAGGGTGTAAAATTGAAATATTGTTATAATGGAAACTATATTAAATGATATCCAGTACAATTAGAATAATAAGAACCCTTTCTGGTCCTAATCGGGACCTTTATATCAGCCACTCTTACCACGTAGATGGATCGGAGTCCGGCTGCAGCTTTAGTTTCTCTCTCCGGGTCGCAGACTGACTGGTAGTCGTAGGTTTTGTTGAAGGAGAAGAGCGACGTGTTGACAAGGGCGATCATCAGAACAGGGTCCACTTCACCAAAGAACTGACCGATCTGAATATCAGAGTGAACGAATGCTTCAACCAACCACCAAAGACCAAAGAGAGAGACCTCTAAAATAGCTAAATTAGGCCCTATTAATACTTTGTTTCACCTGTGTGATATACTCGTCCTGATTGGACATGAGCAGAAACCCACCATCATCCAGAATCACACAGTCCACTTGCTGAGGAGTAAAAACAGCCATTGATCAGAAACAGAGAGTCGAAGCAGCTTCAGATAAGTGACACATTTCACAGACGGGGTCGGAGCAGCACGTGTACCTTATCATTCCTGAGACACCCGCAGATCTCATCCTTGCACTGCGGAGAGGAAATTATGTGAGGAGAGAGATTTCATGAAGAGTCCATTCATCTCCGCTCTCCGCAATATCAACCATCTAGAGCAGCTGCGCTTGCCACTAAACAGCTTCCACGTGTGAAGAGAAGAGAATGGGGCATTTCTACTTACATTTTTCTTTGTGGTGGCATTTATGAAGCTGTTCATCCAGGCGGACACGTTGAGTTTGACTCCCACCACTGTATCACAGCAAAAACACAAATTTTGATTACTGATGTTAGAAACTATATCAAATGTGCAGGTAATGAGAGGAACCGATGTCAAATTATTTCTAGACAAGTTGAAAAATAAGCTTGATGTGCTGATGATGATTTGAACTATTCAATGGCCAGACTATTTTTCACCCTTGTTAGTTATCACACAGAATTTGTATGAACCATTAAGCCATACATGATTGATAATTCATTATGAAACAGATCTATTAAAATGAAACACTATAAAATGCATTATATGTAATAACATATGTATTACACATTATATCATGATTATTACATGTAATAACATGTCTATTACACATTAAAACATGATTATTACACATAATAACACATTTATTACACATTATTACATGTCATAACAAGTGTATTAAACATTATTACATGTAATAACATGTCTATTACACATTAAAACATGATTATTACATGCAATAGCATGTTTACTACACAATAAAAATTATTACACATAATAACATGTTTATTACACATTATTACATGTAATAACATGTCTATTACACATTAAAACATGATTATTTCATGCAATAGCATGTTTACTACACATTAAAACATGGTTATTACATGCAATAGCATGTTTACTACACATTAAAACACGATTATTACACATTATAACAAGTTCAATACACATTATTACATGTAATAACATGTCTATTACACATTAAAACATGATTATTACACATAATAACATGTTTATTACACAGTATAACAAGTTTTACATATTATAAACATTATTATATGTAATAACATGTTTATTACACAGTATAACAGGTTTTACATATAAACATTATTATATGTAATAACATGTTTATTACACAGTATAACAAGTTTAACATGTTATAACAAATGTTTTACATATTATAAACATGATTACATGTAATAGCATGTTTATTACACATTATAACAGGATTATAACCACCCGATTCACCTCGAGTGGTTCTTCCCCACCACGTCATGCATTAAAATAGTTTAACGCCTTATACCCGCAGGGGGGCGTGGGCGGGCCGTGGGGGCGTGTTTATAATTTTATTATCTTTGTTTTATAACAAATATTCAATCAACTATCATAAACTATGCATCATTTGATAGCTAAAACTCTCAAAAATCACGTTCTGAACTTGTTTTTGCAATCAATACACCAGAGAGGAAAGGTTTAAATTAAATGCTGATAGACCGACCCTGTAAATATGAACAAAATGAACGGCAATACTCATCTTTCATCTCCTATGGTTCAGATCAGTCCGGATCGAATCCAAGAAACACCAGCATACATTTCAATGTAAGGGTCTACTCTTCAAAATGCATCCCACTTTTTAATCCAAAACAACAAAAAAATAGGGAAAAAACGAAATATCCTCCTCAGTTTTCATGAGCGCTTCCAGTTAGAGTAATCCATCATGTTCACTTTCAATGAAATATCGATTCTAATTTGTATTCCAATGTTAAAAACCATCTCTCCCCCGTAGTTTGGACTGTTTCCGATAAAATGAGCCATTCCCTGTTTCTCTCCTTCAATCACAGGCTCTGTAATGACCAAAATATGAAGGGAGCGCACCAACAGGCTGCGGGACCTGTCACTCTCGCACCTCGGTTTTTGATTGGATAAAAGCCACCCAATGTCTGGTCAGCAAAATTTTGATGGATGGGAGTATTAACCAACTAAAACACGATTGCAGTGATTGACAGTTTGCTTAATTTACCTCAGAAGATCTGTCTAATACATAGGTCTAATACAAGTGCGTCCACGTGCGCTCTTCGTCATTTTACGCACAGCGCGCACAGTTTTTACCATTGTTTTGCTACACGGAGCTCGTTTCAACGCGTGGATTTATTCTAACATTATATCTAACAATCTACATCATGGATCGTTGACTGAAGAGGAGTTTTTGTGGTGTTGAGAGTGTTTTGGAGGAGGTAATGAGGAGCAGCGACGAAGAACAGCAGAAAGACGCAGAAACAGACATC